>NC_141554.1:69247500-69547500 GCF_021556685.1 Rattus norvegicus
TTTTAAATTGTATCCTCTAGTATTATAGATGTAGGACAGTACTGTATCATACCTCTGTGGATGTAAAATAGCTTGTACCTGCTTTATGATACGTAGTAGTGACCGTGCTAGTAGTAGTGACAGAGCTGTTTTTAATGATGTTGCTCAGAATGTTTTCTTTCCAGATGATGATTGAGAAGCTAATTTAAAAAAAAATGGTGCCAGGTACCACAAGAGTAACAGAACTGTGCTGTTTTCTCGGGTTTTGTTTTTTTACTTTTTTTTTTTTTTTAATGGAGTGTGCTGGATGTCTCTACAGTTTTGTTCAGATGACTGCAGAACCTGGAAAAGCTGTTGCTGCTGTTGATGCATAACACACTGCTATTATTGGTCTTTTTATATAAATATAAATATATATATATATACAGATATATAATTTGAATTTTTTGAAACTTTAGCTGTGCTGTCAACTTTGGAATAAAGTATCCCCGTTTACTGTGTTGAGTTGGCACTGTACAGAAATTAACAGCCATATTGGTCTAGAAATGTTGAACTTAAGTTTTTTCCATTTGTACAGGGGTAACACACTGTATTAAATATGTAAGGTCTTATCAACGTGGGTTTGATTACAAAAACTAATAAAGTATTCTCTAAATTTAAAAAAAATCTAATTGCTAAATTACAATCTATTTGAGTCTTGATTTTACTGGGTTACTGGGAATTGATAATATAACCATTAGGGGGCAGATGCTGGGAATGTGAGGAGAGTTCCGGCAGCAGAGAGCCAAGAGGGTGGCCAATGCTGGGTCCAGAGAATAGCTAGAGGTAGCATGGCTGGTGACCTAGAACCTGCTGCCTCTGACATGAATATGGTAATGCCATATGGCTTGACAGTGCTGGCTAATGAAGGTTTCTGGTTATTTTTAGTATTTACTGCAACACCTTCTTCTCTGCTTCATTTCTTCCCTATATTCCCACCATTCAAGAATAAGCCAAGGAAGCCTTTGGAGTTTTTTCATTATTGTGTTTAGCAAGTTGATTTTCAGCCTTCTTTAAAAGAACTCTGGCAGGCAGTTTTCAATTTCATCATGTAATTTTTAAATTATTTTTCTTTGTCAAAATTTAGACTTTTTATATCGATAGATAAGTTTTATCAGTATATTATGATAAGTGCTACATTTGCTTACCACCTCCAAGGTTTTATGTTTATATTTTAATTTAATTATAAAATTGTCAGTGAATACTTTTATAAGCTATACATTTTATCTATACTTGTATATACATATAGACATAAAAAGTTTGTGTGTTGGCTAATTAACCAATATTCCCCCAAGCCTTTCTTTCCTTTCCAGTCATATCAATCATATACCCCTGTATTCAATGACATTGTGATTATCTCCCTGCTGGTCTTTCTGCCTGTATGTCTTCTTTTCAAAATCATCTTGTATGCTATTATCAGATATAATTATTCTGCCAAGAAAATTGTGGTGACTTCTTTCACTAACATATATAAGTTCATTTCTGTTAGTATAATAAGATATATGATGCTGGATACTTCATAAAAAAGACTTGAACAAAAAAAATGAAGCCCAAACAAAATGAAATCAAAGGCTCATGTGAAATTGCGTTTGTTTGGAATTTTCTAACTATTCGCCCTGCAGTACAGTTGATACATACAGTGACATTCCACTGGAAAAAACTGACTTTCCCCTTCACAGAAGGTATCTTTTTGTTGTTTGTTTGTTTGTTTGTTTGTCTGTTTGGGAGGACATAAAGTTGAGTGGATAAAGAAGTAGAGATGCTCTCCAAGTTGAGGAAGTGGAAAATGTGATCAAAATGTATTCTATAATGATTTAAATTAAAAAAAGAGACATTATACAGTGATACAGTGTATGCTTAGCATGTCCAGAGGAGCACGTTTCAATGTTCAGTACCATATACAGGCAAAGAAAGCTCCGTTTAACTCACAGTTCTGGAGGTTCAAGGGCACAAATCTGGCATCATTTGGCCTATGATTAGGGTCCCCTTGGCTATGTTTTATGGCACATACTGATAGAGTACAAGGATATGTGTCAGAGAAGATCATGTGGTAAGACACAAAAGCACTGATTATTCTGTTAAAAGATCTTATGATAATTATTACAAGGCTCCAAGAGGTTTTTCTCTTTTTTTCAAGAGGTTTTTCTTATTCCCTTAGAAGAACTGCTCTCTCAGCAAACTATTCAACTCTAGTAAACCCACTAATCCTCCTTTTCTTTCTAATATTTTTATTTTATTTTATTTTATTTGGTGGTGCTAGGAATCTAACCCAGAGCCTACTAGGCAGGATCAATTTTACGAATTCCTGATTCAACACTGCCTTTCTACATAGACATGTCAGATACAAGTTTTCTCCCCATGAAACCTTGAGTTTACTGAAATCATATCCCAAAATATACAACATATAAAGTTAATACTTATTGCCTTCTTTGAAATGATTTAAATTTCCCTTTCCTGTCTTAATACCCACTATGCTAATTCAAATGATGTATGATTAACATAAAGAAACTACACACACACACACATACACATCTCAAAGGTTTGTTCCTTATTTTTAGTTTTATTGTTCATGTTCTCTGCACCTACCAATATTTTATCATTATTATAGAGAAGCAAGGTAACAGAGTGGCAGAATTGTGGAATCTAGGATCAGATCATATGTTGTTGAATTCTTATCTAGTATTGTACTGGCCGTGAAGTGTTATATAAATTACCTCTCCACTTACATGTCTTTACATAAAAAGGGCTACTATCACTAGTCTTTTTATTTATTTATTATAATTATTTCCAATTATATGCTTGCATTTTCTTGTCTATTTATGTACAACAAGCATGCATGGTACCGGTGAATATTAGAAGAGGGTATTGGATCTCCTGAAACTTGAGTTGCAGGCAGTTATGAGTTTGAATCTCAGGAAAGAACAGGAAAGAAAGCAAGCCAGACAGACTGTTCTTTGTTCCTTTGTTCCATGTACAATCTACTTTGATGTAAGGACAGAGATAAGAAATGAGTCATTTTTTCCTATCTTTTTGTCAAAATGACTTACCTGTTATCTAGTTGTTCCAGTATTAATGTTCTTTTTGTACAGTGTTGGGAGTCAAGTCCAAGTCTTCACACAGTCTGTATTTAATAACCTATGTTTCTCCTGTGTATGGAGTCTAGTTCTGAGGTCTGTTCTACCAATTACTTTTTGCAATTACATCATTTGCTGGTACCAAATTTTTTTTTATTAACTTGAGTATTTCTTTCTTTCTTTTTTTTTTTTGTCTGTCTTCCCGGTCTTATATAGAAAGCATTTTATTTATTTATTTTTTTATTAACTTGAGTATTTCTTATATACATTTCGAGTGTTATTCCCTTTCCCGGTTTCCGGGCAAACATCCCCCTCCCTCCTCCCCTTCCTTATGGGTGTTCCCCTCCCCATCCTCCCCCCATTGCCGCCCTCCCCCCAACAATCTAGTTCACTGGGGGTTGAGTCTTAGCAGGACCCAGGGCTTCCCCTTCCACTGGTGCTCTTACTAGGATATTCACTGCTACCTATGAGTTCAGACTCCAGGGTCAGTCCATGTATAGTCTTTAGGTAGTGGCTTAGTCCCTGGAAGCTCTGATTGCTTGGCATTGTTGTTCATAAGGGGTCTCGAGCTCCTTCAAGCTCTTCAGTTATTTCTCTGATTCCTTCCATGGGGGTCCTATTCTCAGTTCAGTGGTTTGCTGCTGGCATTCGCCTCTGTGTTTGCTGTATTCTGGCTGTGTCTCTCAGGAGCGATCTACACCTGGCTCCTGTCGGCCTGCACTTCTTTGCTTCATCCATCTTGTCTAATTGGATGGCTGTATATGTATGGGCCACATGTGGGGCAGGCTCTGAATGAGTGTTCCTTCTGTGTCTGTTTTAATCTTTGCCTCTCTATTCCCTGCCAAAGGTATTCTTGTTCCCCTTTTAAAGAAGGAGTGAAGCATTCACATTTTGATCATCCATCTTGAGTTTCATTTGTTCTAGGCATCTAGGGTAATTCAAGCATTTGGGCTAATAGCCACTTATCAGTGAGTGCATACCATGTGTGTTTTTCTGTGATTGGGTTACCTCACTCACGATGATATTTTCCAGTTCCAACCATTTGCCTATGAATTTCATAAAGTCATTGTTTTTTGTTTCTTTTTTTGTTTTTTTTTTTTTATTAACTTGAGTATTTCTTATATACATTTCGAGTGTTATTCCCTTTCCCGGTTTCCAGGCAAACATCCCCCTGCCCCCTCCCCTTCCTTATAGGTGTTCCCCTCCCAACCCTCCCCCCATTGCCGCCCTCCCCCCATAGACTAGTTCACTGGGGGTTCAGTCTTAGCAGGACCCAGGGCTTCCCCTTCCACTGGTGCTCTTACTAGGATATTCATTGCTACCTATGGGGTCAGAGTCCAGGGTCAGTCCATGTATAGTCTTTAGGTAGTGGCTTAGTCCCTGGAAGCTCTGATTGCTTGGCATTGTTGTACTTTTGGGGTCTCGAGCCCCTTCAAGCTCTTCCAGTTCTTTCTCTGATTCCTTCAATAGGGGACCTATTCTCAGTTCAGTGGTTTGCTGCTGGCATTCGCCTCTGTATTTGCTGTATTCTGGCTGTGTCTCTCAGGAGCGATCTACATCCGGCTCCTGTCGGTCTGCACTTCTTTGCTTCATCCATCTTGTCTAATTGGGTGGCTGTATATGTATGGGCCACATGTGGGGCAGGCTCTGAATGGGTGTTCCTTCAGTCTCTGTTTTAATCTTTGCCTCTCCCTTCCCTGCCAGGGGTATTCTTTTTCCTCATTTAAAGAAGGAGTGAAGCATTCACATTTTGATCATCCGTCTTGAGTTTCGTTTGTTCTAGGGATCTAGGGTAATTCAAGCATTTGGGCTAATAGCCACTTATCAATGAGTGCATACCATGTATGTCTTTCTGTGATTGGGTTAGCTCACTCAGGATGATATTTTCCAGTTCCAACCATTTGCCTACGAATTTCATAAACTCGTTGTTTTTGATAGCTGAGTAATATTCCATTGTGTAGATGTACCACATTTTCTGTATCCATTCCTCTGTTGAAGGGCATCTGGGTTCTTTCCATTTTCTGGCTATTATAAATAAGGCTGCGATGAACATAGTGGAGCACGTGTCTCTTTTATATGTTGAGGCATCTTTTGGGTATATGCCCAAGAGAGGTATAGCTGGATCCTCAGGCATTTCAATGTCCAATTTTCTGAGGAACCTCCAGACCGATTTCCAGAATGGTTGTACCAATCTGCAATCCCACCAACAATGGAGGAGTGTTCCTCTTTCTCTGCATCCGCGCCAGCATCTGCTGTCACCTGAGTTTTTGATCTTAGCCATTCTCACTGGTGTGAGGTGAAATCTCAGGGTTGTTTTGATTTGCATTTCCCTTATGACTAAAGATGTTGAACATTTCTTCAGGTGTTTCTCAGCCATTAGGCATTCCTCAGCTGTGAATTCTTTGTTTAGCTCTGAACCCCATTTTTTTAATAGGGTTATTTGTGTCCCTATGGTTTAACTTCTTGAGTTCTTTGTATATTTTGGTTATAAGGCCTCTATCTGTTGTAGGATTGGTAAAGATCTTTTCCCAATCTGTTGGTTGCCGTTTTGTCCTAAACACAGTGTACTTTGCCTTACAGAAGCTTTGCAGTTTTATGAGATCCCATTTGCGATTCTTGATCTTAGAGCATAAGCCATTGCTGTTTTGTTCAGTTTTCCCCAGTGCCCATGTGTTCGAGATTCTTCCCCACTTTTTCTAATATTAGTTTGAGTGTATCTGGTTTGATGTGGTGGTCCTTGATCCACTTGGACTTAAGCTTTGTACAGGGTGATAAGCATGGATCGATCTGCATTCTTCTACATGTTGACCTCCAGTTGAACCAGCACCATTTGCTGAAAATGCTATCTTTTTTCCATTGGATGGTTTTGGCTCCTTTGTCAAAAATCAAGTGCCCATAGGTGTGTGGGTGTATTTCTGGGTCTTCAATTCTGTTCCATTGGTCTATCTGTCTGTCTCTGTACCAATACCATGCAGTTTTTAATCACTATTGCTCTGTAATACTGCTTGAGTTCAGGGATAGTGATTCCCCCTGAAGTCCTTTTATTGTTGAGGATAGTTTTAGCTATCCTGTGTTTTTTTGTTATTCCAGATGAATTTGCAAATTGTTCTGTTTAACTCTTTGAAGAAATGGATTGGTATTTTGATGGGGATTGCATTGAATCTGTAGATCGCTTTTGGTAAAATGGCCATTTTTACTATATTAATCCTGCCAATCCATGAGCATGGGAGATCTTTCCATCTTCTGAGGTCTTCTTCAATTTCTTTCTTCAGAGTCTTGAAGTTCTTATTGTACAGATCTTTTACTATCTTGGTTAAAGTCACACCAAGGTACTTTGGATTATTTGGGTCTATTAAGACGGGTGTCGTTTCCCTAATTTCTTTCTCGGCTTATTTCTCTTTTTTGTAGAGGAAGGCTACTGATTTATTTGAGTTAATTTTATAAGCAGCCACTTTGCTGAAGGTGTTTATCAGCTTTAGTAGTACTCTGGTGGAACTTTTGGGATCACTTAAATATACTATCATATCATCTGCAAATAGTGATATTTTGACTTCTTCTTTTCTGATCTGTATCCCCTTGACCTCCTTTTGTTGTCTGATTGCTCTGGCTAGAACTTCAATTACTATATTGAATAAGTAGGGAGAGAGTGGGCAGCCTTGTCTAGTCCCTGATTTTAGTGGGATTGCTTCAAGTTTCTCTCCATTTATTTTAATGTTAGCAACTGGTTTGCTGTATATGGCTTTTACTATGTTTAGGTATGGGCCTTGAATTCCTATTTTTCAAGGACTTTTATCATGAAGGGGTGTTGAATTTTGTCAAATGCTTTCTCAGCATCTAATGAAATGATCATGTGGTTTTGTTCTTTCAGTTTGTTTATATAATGGATCACGTTGATGGTTTTCTGTATATTAAACCACCCCTGCATGCCTGGGATGAAGCCTACCTGGTCATGGTGGATGATTGTTTTGATGTGTTCTTGGATTCGGTTTGCCAGAATTTTATTGAGTATTTTTGCATCGATATTCATAAGGAAAATTGGTCTGAAGTTCTCTTTCTTTGTTGGGTCTTTGTGTGGTTTAGGTATAAGAGTAATTGTGGCTTCGTAGAAGGAATTCGGTAGTGCTCCATCTGTTTCAATTTTGTGGAATAGTTTGGATAATATTGGTATGAGGCCTTCTATGGAGGTCTGATAGAATTCTGCACTAAACCCGTCTGGACCTGTGCTCTTTTTGGTTGGGAGACCTTTAATGACTGCTTCTATTTCCTTAGGAGTTATGGGGTTGTTTAACTGGTTTATCTGTTCCTGATTTAACTTCGGTACCTGGTATCTGTCTAGGAAATTGTCCATTTCCTGCAGATTTTCAAGTTTTGTTGAATATAGGCTTTTATAGTTAGATCTGATGATTTTTTGAATTTCCTCTGAATCTGTAGTTATGTCTCCCTTTTCATTTCTGATTTTGTTAATTTGGACACAGTCTCTGTGTCCTCTCGTTAGTCTGGCTAAGGGTTTATCTATCTTGTTGATTTTCTCAAAGAACCAACTTTTGGTTCTGTTGATTCTTTCTATGGTCCTTTTTGTTTCTACTTGGTTGATTTCAGCTCTGAGTCTGATTATTTCCTGCCTTCTACTCCTCCTGGGTGTATTTGCTTCTTTTTGTTCTAGCGCTTTTAGGTGTGCTGTCAAGCTGCTGACATATGCTCTTTCCTGTTTCTTTCTGCAGGCACTCAGCGCTATGAGTTTTCCTCTTAGCACGGCTTTCATTGTGTCCCATGAGTTTGGGTATCTTGTACCTTCATTTTCATTAAATTCTAAAAAGTCTTTAATTTCTTTCCTTATTTCTTCCTTGACCAGGTTATCATTGAGTAGAGCATTGTTCAATTTCCACGTATATGTGGGCATTCTTCCCTTATTGTTATTGAAGACCAGTTTTAGGCCGTGGTGGTCTGGTAGCACGCATGGGATTATTTCTATCTTTCTGTACCTGTTGAGGCCCATTTTTTGACCAATTTTATGGTCAATTTTGGAGAAAGTACCATGAGGAGCTGAGAAGAAGGTATATCCTTTTGCTTTAGGATAGAATGTTCGATAAATATCTGTTAAGTCCATTTGGCTCATGACTTCTCTTAGTCTGTCTACGTCTCTGTTTAATTTCTGTTTCCGTGATCTGTCCATTGATGAGAGTGTGGTATTGAAATTTCCTACTATTATTGTGTGAGGTGCAATGTGTGTTTTGAGCTTTAGTAAGGTTTCTTTTACGAATGTAGGTTCCCGTGTATTTGGGGCATAGATATTTAGGATTGAGAGTTCATCTTGGTGGATTTTTTCCTTTAATGAATATGAAGTGTCCTTCCTTATCTTTTTGATGACTTTTAGTTGAAAATTCATTTTATTTGATATTATAATGGTACTCCAGCTTGCTTCTTCCGACCATTTGCTTAGAAATTTGTTTTCCAGCCTTTCACTCTGAGGTAGTGTCTGTCTTTGTCTTGAGGTGTGTTTCTTGTAGGCAGCAGAATGCAGGGTCCTCATTGCATATCCCGTTTGTTAATCTATGTCTTTTTATTGGGGAGTTGAGGCCATTGATGTTGAGAGATATTAAGGAATAGTGATTATTGCTTTCTGTTATATTCATATTTGGATATGAGGTTATGTTTGTGTGCTTTTCTTCTCTTTGTTTTGTTGCCAAGATGATTAGTTTCTTGCTTCTTCTAGGGTATAGCTTGCCTCCTTATGTTGGGCTTTACCCTTTATTATCCTTTGTAGTGCTGGATTTGTAGAAAGATATTGTGTAAATTTGGTTTTGTCATGGAATATCTTGGTTTCTCCATCTATGTTAATTGAGAGTTTTGCAGGATACAGTAACCTGGGCTGGCATTTGTGTTCTCTTAGGGTCCGTATGACATCTGTCCAGGATCTTCTGGCTTTCATAGTTTCTGGCGAAAATTCTGGTGTGATTCTGATAGGTCTGCCTTTATATGTTACTTGACCTTTTTCCCTTACTGCTTTTAATATTCTTTTTTATTTTGTGCGTTTGGTGTTTTGACTATTATGTGACGGGAGGTGTTTCCTTTCTGGTCCAATCTATTTGGAGTCATGTAGGCTTCTTGTATGCCTATGGGTATCTCTTTTTTTAGGTTAGGGAAGTTTTCTTCTATGATTTTGGTGAAGATATTTACTGGTCCTTTGAGCTGGGAGTCTTCACTCTCTTCTATACCTATTATCCTTAGGTTTGATCTTCTCATTGAATCCTGGATTTCCTGTATATTTTGGACCAGTAGCTTTTTCCGCTTTACATTATCTTTGACATTTGAGTCAATGATTTCTATGGAATCTTCTGCTCCTGAAATTCTCTCTTCCATCTCTTGTATTCTGTTGGTGAAGCTCGTATCTACAGCTCCTTGTCTCTTCTTTTGGTTTTCTATATCCAGGGTTTTTTTCCATGTGTTCTTTCTTGATTGCTTCTATTTCCATTTTTATTCCTTCAACTGTTTGATTGTGTTTTCCTGGAATTCTTTCAGGTATTTTTGTGATTCCTCTCTGTAGGCTTCTACTTGTTTATTAATGTTTTCCTGTGTTTCTCTAAGGGAGTTCTTCATGTCTTTCTTGAAGTCCTCCAGCATCATGATCAAATATGATTTTGAAACTAGATCTTGCTTTTCTTGTGTGTTTGGATATTCCGTGTTTGCTTTGGTGGGAGAATTGGGCTCCGATGATGCCATGTAGTCTTGGTTTCTGTTGCTTGGGTTCCTGCGCTTGCCTCTCGCCATCAGATTATCTCTAGTGTTACTTTGTTCTGCTATTTCTGACAGTGGCTAGACTGTCCTATAATCCTGTGTGTCAGAAGTGATGTAGACCTGTTTTCCTGTTTTCTTTCAGCCAGTTATGGGGACAGAGTGTTCTGCTTTTGGGCGTGTAGTTTTTCCTATCTACAGGTCTTCAGCTGTTCCTGTGGGCCTGTGTCTTGAGTTCACCAGGCAGGTCACTTGCAGCAGAAAAATTGGTCTTACCTGTGGTCCCGAGGCTCAAGTTTGCTCGTGGCGTGCTGCCCACGAGCTCTCCGTGGCGGCAGCAACCAGGAAGATCTGCGCTGCCCTTTCCGGGAGCTTCCGTGCACTAGGGTTCCAGATGGCGTTTGGTGTTTTCCTCTGGTGTCAGAGTTGTGTGCAGAGTGCAGTGTCTTCTGGTTTCCCAGGCGTGTCTGCCTCTCTGAAGGTTTAGCTCTCCTTCCCATGGGTTTGGGTGCAGAGAACTGTTTATCTGGTAGGTCTCTTCAGGTTCTTGAGGTGTGTCAAACGCAGCGGTCCTGCTGCTCCTGGGCCCTCCTCTATGGGAATGCAGAGGCCATATACAGTTTCCTCTTGGGCCAGGGATGTGGGCAGGGGTGGGCAGTGTTGGTGGTCTTTTCTGCTCTGCAGTCTCAGGAGTGCCCACCTGTCCAGGTGGTGAGGTCTCTCTCCCATGGGGTTTGGGAGCAGAGAGCTGCTGCGGGCCGGGATCCGCGGGTGTGGGACTCCCAGTAAACACCGGAAGTCTGGATACTAATCTTATCTTCCATTTATATACATCCTCAAAATCTCCTTGACAACCACAAGTGTTGTTCTGAATTTGGCACATTTGATTCCCCTGCTTTTTTGGACTTCAACTGTTTCCTTTAATGAAGTGGCAAATAGAGTCAAAAATTACCTAACTTAAGGCCATCTTTTATCTCTGCTTCTATCTTTCCCTTTGTTTGCCAGATTCTGGTTATCATGCTCTGCTAACTTAAACTTCTTAACCTAATTCTCCTGTCCCTCTCTTAGATATTGTTCTGTCAAATGAGACTCCCACCCATACCAAATCTCACCCAAGTCTTCTCCTTCTTCAATGTTAACTGACTCTGTGATATTTGACCTTTCTTTTTGCCCGACTAAATGTTTGCCTTCCACCCCAAAATATTTCAGCAACTTATTAATACTTCTTCCCTTATCCCTTACCCCCACTTTCCAAATCCCAACTCCTCAATCTCTTCGATCTATCAACCACTATCCTTCTTGTCTACCTCACCTGATCCCTCAATTTCTTCCTCAGACCACCTCATCATACCCCATCACTAATTCTTAACTCAATTCCAGCCACTAGCTCTCTGCACACAGCTTCTCTTCTCTATGTTCCCATCCATCCAGTCTATCCATGACTATTATCTTTCTCCCTCACTCCTTCTCTTCACCTCTGATTACCACAGAACCCATCCCATCCCCACTCAACTACTTTCCTTGCATTTCCTTCCCACAGAGTTAGAAGGATTGATAGTTACATCTGGTTTCACATTCCCTTTTCAATGGCTGATACATCTCAAATAGAGAAATTATTGAGCAGGCTTTTTCTGAAAATCCCTTCCAAATTTAGAGTTTTTATGACTAACACAAGATTATCACTTAATCTGATCAAATGTTTATCATGTTCTGACATCTACCATCAAAACGGATGAAAAAGGCCATATTTGGAAGTTATTCAATATGGTAATAACTTGCATCAATAAAATAATTGAATAATTCCATTGGAAAGGCTAATATCTCCTCCAAGGATCCCAGTTTGAGTTACCAAATATACCAACTTAATGATATACATAAGAGAGATCATATATTTTCTTGCCTTCTAATAAGAATGTTAAGAAATGCTCACAGTCAGGTTAATTATGATAAGATTAGGGAAACCATTTAGGAGGCTAATTAATGCCCCCTTCATGACTTTCCTACAGAGGCAATTACTATGTATACTGGTTTGGACCCTACTTCTTCCAAGGACCAGGTCTTTCTTAATATTCAAGTTATCCTGCAGCCAGTCCCTGATATTTGTAAAAACTTGAAAATCTCAAACTAGGCTATATAAACCAGGTTGTCAGTCTTCCCAAATGCTTCCTGAAGACTGCTTTAGTTGTACAGTGGCCAATTGGGCAAGAGCATGCCCCAATCCCATGCCTACCTCCGAGCCCTTTCCCAACTGATAACTATAGGAACACTGGAAAATGCCCTGTCCCCAGAAAAGATAGCATTCCATTAAGTTGCTTTCATTCATTAGCTCATACCACTCTTAGAAAATGCCATGAACTTTGGTCAATCAAGATTGTGTCTGGCTAATCTATATCCTTTCTTTCTTGACATTATAGTTTCTATATCCTTGATTCATGAATTTTTAGGAGACTTCCTCACAGGCTCTGCATGAATCATGGTCATAGAGCATACTGCACAAACACCAAAAATGACTCAGTCACTTTACTTCACTTTTGGAAAACTAAGACACATTCGTTCCTTCATAATCCTCCCCTCTAGGCCAACTCCGTTCTCACTGAACCCAACACAGGAGTCAAACAAACCTGGAAAGTAATGAGTCTTCAAATAATACTAACTAAACAGGAAAAAATGTAAATAGGGGTTGTGATGCCCTAGTCACACCGACTTTCATGATAATAATAATAATAATAATAATAATAATGATGATGATGATGATGATGATGATGATGTTTCTATGATGTTAGCCAATTCAGTTCCAAGAGGTCGAACTATAGCTCAACTAGTTATCCTAGCTGCTCTCTATCTGGGAGGGAGCTACTTGTTTTGGTGAACTTATTTTCTCTGACTATTTATTTATAGCTTTGTCTACAGGTGGTGCACCCACCTGTCAGATTCCTTTCTCCTCCTTAACCTCAACATATAAACAGATTCATGCTTTTCTAAACTACCTAAGGCAAACTCTCTGTCTAGCACTACAACTTTCAAAGAAACATAATTTCTCTTTATCCCCCCTCTTATTGGGGCTGCCTCTACTTCTCTCAGACAGTGAACAAGGCATTTTCCATGCATATTTTTGCTTGACTTACATCCCCTGTGGCCTTTTACTTCACTTGTACTGACACAATCAAAATAAAAATACAAATCTGAATTTGATGAGGGTATCCTATTGATTGATGAGGGTATTGATTTTGAGATATATTACAAGAAGAGCTGTGGATTTCTCTAGATGGCTCAAAAAGCAAACCAAGAATAATCACTTCTTTACAAATCTCCCATCTCCTAATGCCTATTCAAGGAACTGTACTAGAGTCATTAGCCTTAGCATATAAGGTAACTTTATGGGCCTATAGGTCCTCCTTCCTTGTATCTATCTAGTGAGTCCCACCAGGCCAATGAAGCTTTGCTTTTATTGTATTTTCCCCAAAGAAATACTTAGATTCCCACATCAAACATGGTGATTTAGAAAGTGTTCATCTTTCTGGTCCACCTACCTTTAATCTGTCCAAATCGACCCGAGGTTCCTTTGTCGAGGCCAGGGGAAAGATTTCCTAGTGCTAGCAAAGACCTTTCCAAAACCTGTGGTGTCCCAGTTAACATGTGATTCTATCTCCACACCTTCTAAAGACTTCCATATCTTATTTCCATATTTTGATGCTTAATGCTTTCTGTCTAATTCAGGAGAAACCCAAGATTGATCATTCTTCCCTAATCAACTTACAAACTGTTCACCACAATATTCCTAGAGGACGCCTTTCTCTTATTGCACAGAAGAAAAGATGAGCTATACTTAGTAACCTGCTTAAACTTATTCCATGTGATTCCTACCAGACAAGGCTCTTCTGGTTCTATGGGCCCAGCAGCTACATGTGTGTATCTAGTAATTGGACAGGAATTTGTACCCAGGCCCTGCTATTGCCTAGCATTTCTATCATTTCTCCAGATACCCCACTCATCAAGCTGGTCTCTACTCCAGTAAAAGCAGAAAGCAAACTATCTGCCCTATTCCTTTACTAGCAACTTTGGGCATTGTCTCTGGGCTTGGGATGAGGGGTGGCAGGGCTAGGACTATCCTTACATCAGCCAACTTCTCCGTCTCATCATCTGAACAGTTTCACCACCCTTCATGATCAACTGGTCTCTTTGGCTACTCTGGTGTTTGCCCCAAATCTGTAGTGGCTAGATCTTCTTTCACCAGTGGATGAATTTGAGCTCCTCTATTGAAACAATGTTGCTCTGACATCAATAATTCAAAACTGGTTCAGGGCATGGCCCAACAGCTCAGACAGCAGGCATTTAATTTCCAACAATCTCATACTCCAGACGTACCCTTCCATCTTGGCTTCTTTCCCTACTTTTCCTCTTCCTCCTTATCTTTCATACTTACACTTGCCTGCTAAAATGGTTCCAGAAATGTCTTGTGAATAGCTTCCTGCTATCACTCAGCTCATCACACAAGACAATGTAAAAACAATATTTAGTGTTGTTCCAGACCCTCCATGGTATACATTCCACCAGCAACAATTAGCCTGACAGAAAAAATGACTTCTATTCTTTATATATAAAGGCTCTTTAATAAGGGACACCCCCTCAAAACAAAATAAAAGGAAAAAAACCAAAAAATTAAACAAAGGAAACAACAAAAACAAAGAGCAGCTGCAGCAACAACAAAAACCAAGGCCCTATTCCAAGCTCAAAGTTCCAGAAAGCCAGCTATTTGAGGGTTGCATAAGAAAAGCAGCTGACCCTGCTCTTGATCCCAGAGATTGCAAAAGAAAAAGAAACTGACCCCTACCCTAGACACTCAGTGGCTACATAAAGACAGAAGATAGCCTGCAGGTTTTTAAAAATCTTATCTAAGGAAAACAGCTAACTACCACAGTATGTCCCTAAGGAAACCTTCTTTCCCCTTTCCTATCTTTATCTCTAAAACCTCCAGCTTGAAGCATGGAATTTGTGTTCTCCAGAACTCAGGTCATTGTGTTCTGGCCACGGTGCAGCCAGATCTGTAGATGTCACTTCTCTGGCATTCAATAAAGCCTGCTTTAGCCATTGAGGTGCTTTAAATTCACACTCTTTATTTCTTTCTACAAGTTTAATTCCTACATATCCTTATACTTTGGACCTTTGGATACTTAAAACTGGTTTGTAGGAAGAATGTGGAACACTCATCTAGAAAAAAATCCTTTGAATGTTGTAACCATAATCTTGACAGGACATTGACCCGGCCAAACTCCTGGAAGAAATGCAGATGGTGCAGGCCCAGTTCGTGAGCTATCAGAGGGAAACAGGTACTCTATCAGAAATCTGCTATAGGCCTTTCAAGTAATGTTCTGGTCAGGAATCTGACCACATTCATTCTGCCTATTAAAAATAATTTAGGAATAATATGTGTCTTAATGTTTTCTTGCATGTATATCTCTGTACCACTCATGTGCAGGACTCAGAGAGGCCAGAAGAGAGCCAGATTTGCCTCAAACTGGAGTTGCAGACAGTTGTGAGCTGCCAAGTAGGTGCTAGGAATGGAATCCAGGCCCTTTCAGAAAGCAGCCAGTGCTGAGCTGTCTCTCTAGCTCCCAATATTTATTCCTGTGAATGGAGGACAAGTAGTCAGAGTTGGTTCTTTCCACCATCAGATTGGAAGCAGTTATCCCTACCTGCTGTGGGAGCCACCTTGCCTGAAACTCTGAGAGTTTGAGTAAGGTTGAGTTTAAGCAAATAGGTTAGTGTGTTCAGCAGTAAACATTTCAAGGCAGGCTAGGATTCTCTATACTGAAAAAGAGCAAGAGGGGCAGAGAGAAATAGTGAAGACATTAGTTTGTCAAGGAAAAGGACTTCAGCCAGTTTTAAATGGCAACCAAGGGTATTTGTTGGAACAGAGGCTGAATTGTTACAACTCCAGCTTTGCACTGGAACAATGAGAAAGGAGGTGCCCTGAACAAAAGACCAAATATGTAAAAGCTTCCAATTGGTGAAAAATGCTTTTGAAAGGAGAGTGTCTAAACTGGGAACGATGATGGAGGGATTCTCTCTTCTTCAAAAGCAACAGCCTAGAGAATGTTTCCCAGGCCTAACACACAAAGACTACTGTAAATGTAAATGCAGTACAGGAAGTTCAGCCTGGATTTCCATTTGACAGCAGTAGCATTGTCCACATGTTCCTGGGTCTCCAGGCATGAAGGATACAAGATGGAAAAGTGTAATAGAATCTTGCATCATAGTTTCAGAGAGCCACTGATGTCCAGACAATGTGTTTCATTATCTCAGTCCCTGCAAAGAGGTCCTAAGAGGTCAATGTATGAAGCTGTGCAGATAAAACCTAACTTGCAGTGGAGATCTCAAGATGTTGGAGATGACAGAACTGTACTACACTGATCTGTAGGCATTGGAAGAGAACCGAACCTACAAAAAGGCAGTGCATGCTGGAGGCAATGGGCTCCCGAAGTACTTTCAAGTCCACATGATTCTCTCACAAGTTGCAGATGCCTGACATAAACTGCAGGATTTGGCATTTGTCCTCCTGGGTTTTGATCTTGTTTTTGTTATACCATTCTTTATTATACTTCTCTTTAGGAATACAAATCTTTATTCCCTCGCCATTTTATTTTGGGAGCACTGAGCATATACATATATATTTTTATTTTACAACTGCTCACATTTAAAAGATTGCCTCAAGTCTTAAATGATACTTGAACTTTAGATGTATAAAATGTATTGGAACTGTTGAAGGCACTTTTGATGTTAAACTGAGTACATTTTGAATTATATGATTGATTGTTCTCAACTCCTGAGAATAAAAGAGACGGCTGTTGCTTAAAACTGATGCAACTGGGCATCAAATTGATAAAGAGTAGAATTGCAGTGCTGAGAATTTTGATTGTCAACCTGACAGGATCTAGAATTACCTAGAAGATAAGCCTCTGGGTCTATCTAGGAGGGTTTTTTTTTAAAAAAAATACGATAGTCTCTATGCACATATGTGAGAAATTATTAACATTGAGTTAGATGTTTGGCCTGTCTGTGAAGGACTGTCTAGATTTGACTAATTATGGAGGGAGAAATACACACTGTATATATGTATACCATTCTGTGTGTTAAGATTCCAAACTGCATAAAAAGGAGTAACTAAGCTGAGCATTAGCATTTTATTTTGGTGTATTTCCTAACTGTACACACAGTGCACAGTGTAGCTCAACATTGGTTGCTTTTGGGTTCTAGTTCTTTTCTACCCTCCCTTCACCTTTCTGTTCAATGTGAATGCATTTTGGATTATATGATAGTTCCAAGCTCAGGAGGACAAAGAGTAGAGGGGTATGGATTCAAACTGATGTATTTTTAACTGTTAGTGCCCCTAACACTAGGTAGGAGAGAAAAAGGATACAGAGGAAAAGGGACATGATTATCTTTAGACTACTTCCTGCTGATCAGGGGCATCAAGTTCCTTCAAGCAACTTTGATCATCACAGGATATCTAATTTCTTCTTGTTGTTTCTTCTTTGAGCACAGCTACTTAACAAACCACAACTAGCAACCAGCAACTAAACAATATCTAGCCAACAATCCAGCCTTCTCTCAGGGCCCTAGCATTTGTATAACCTCTGAAAGGCCCCCGGAATTCCAAAATGTCATCCACTTGTAGAAACTATCTGCAGTTGGTAAAATCATGCCCCTGCTAGACCAGGAGGGTAAATTATTGTCAGCCTCAGGGGACAATCTGTACCATCTCCATTTCCCACACCTGGGATTAAAATGAAACCATATTTCCATAATAATTCTGTGTTTTTTCAAAGAACCCAAAATGCTTGATGTAGACCAACCACTGCACATTTCTGCCGCCATGGGTCAGTCATCCTGATGGATAAGACTCTCAAACTGTGAGCCAAAATAAGTCCCTCCTTCCCTAAATTGCTTTTGTCAGGTACTTTGTCACAGCAATATAAAAAAGTAACTAACATATTAGGTGGTTTACACAAGTATTTCTGCGTTGGTACATGTTGTTTGGTAATACCTTGATCTGTAATCTCAGGTAATAGTCATTCATATTTGACTCAAAATAAATTTACTCTTACTCCTATTCAGGTAAGAAAACGTGTTTCATACTAAGCAAACACCTAGCAATTCTGGAATATCAAGGAATTGAATTAGGTAGACTGAAACTTGTTAATACCGTAAAAATAGGCTTCTGTGGTTCATTTGGGATGCACTTCTTAAAAAATGGTACTGAAGGACGTCAGGGGGAATCACTATCCCTGAACTCAAGCAGTATTACAGAGCAATAGTGATAAAAACTGCATGGTATTGGTACAGAGACAGACAGATAGACCAATGGAATAGAATTGAAGACCCAGAAATGAACCCACACACCTATGGTCACTTGATTTTTGACAAAGGAGCCAAAACCATCAAATGGAAAAAAGATAGCATTTTCAGCAAATGGTGCTGGTTCAACTGGAGGTCAACATGTAGAAGAATGCAGATCGATCCATGCTTATCACCCTGTACAAAGCTTAAGTCCAAGTGGATCAAGGACCTCCACATCAAACCAGACACACTCAAACTAATAGAAGAAAAACTAGGGAAGCATCTGGAACACATGGGCACTGGAAAAAATTTCCTAAACAAAACACCAATGGCTTATGCTCTAAGATCAAGAATCGACAAATGGGATCTCATAAAACTGCAAAGCTTCTGTAAGGCAAAGGACACTGTGGTTAGGACAAAACGGCAACCAACAGATTGGGAAAAGATCTTTACCAATCCTACAACAGATAGAGGCCTTATATCCAAAATATACAAAGAACTCAAGAAGTTAGACCACAGGGAAACAAATAACCCTATTAAAAAATGGGGTTCAGAGCTAAACAAAGAATTCACAGCCGAGGAATGCCAAATGGCTGAGAAACACCTAAAGAAATGTTCAACATCTTTAGTCATAAGGGAAATGCAAATCAAAACAACCCTGAGATTTCACCTCACACCAGTGAGAATGGCTATGATCAAAAACTCAGGGGACAACAGATGCTGGCGAGGATGTGGAGAAAGAGGAACACTCCTCCATTGTTGGTGGGATTGCAAACTGGTACAACCATTCTGGAAATCAGTCTGGAGGATCCTCAGAAAATTGGACATTGAACTGCCTGAGGATCCAGCTATACCTCTCTTGGGCATATACCCAAAAGATGCCCCAACATATAAAAAAGACACGTGCTCCACTATGTTCATCGCAGCCTTATTTATAATAGCCAGAAAATGGAAAGAACCCAGATGCCCTTCAACAGAGGAATGGATACAGAAAATGTGGTACATCTACACAATGGAATATTACTCAGCTATCAAAAACAACGAGTTTATGAAATTCGTAGGCAAATGGTTGGAACTGGAAAATATCATCCTGAGTGAGCTAACCCAATCACAGAAAGACATACATGGTATGCACTCATTGATAAGTGGCTATTAGCCCAAATGCTTGAATTACCCTAGATACCTAGAACAAATGAAACTCAAGACGGATGATCAAAATGTGAATGCTTCACTCCTTCTTTAAAAGGGGAACAAGAATACCCTTGGCAGGGAAGAGAGAGGCAAAGATTAAAACAGAGACTGAAGGAACACCCATTCAGAGCCTGCCCCACATGTGGCCCATACATATACAGCCATCCAATTAGACAAGATGGATGAAGCACGAAGTGCAGACTGACAGGAGCCGGATGTAGATCGCTCCTGAGAGACACAGCCAGAATACAGCAAATACAGAGGCGAATGCCAGCAGCAAACCACTGAACTGAGAATAGGACCCCCGTTGAAGGAATCAGAGAAAGAACTGGAAGAGCTTGAAGGGGCTTGAGATCCCTTATGAACAACAATGCCAAGCAACCAGAGCTTCCAGGGACTAAGCCACTACCTAAAGACTATACATGGACTGACCCTGGACTCTGACCTCATAGGTAGCAATGAATATCCTAGTAAGAGCACCAGTGGAAGGAGAAGCCCTGGGTCCTGCTAAGACTGAACCCCCAGTGAACTAGACTTTTGGGGGGAGGGCAACAATGGGGGGAGGGTTGGGAGGGGAACACCCATAAGGAAGGGGAGGGGGGAGGGGGATGTTTGCCCGGATACCGGGAAAGGGAATAACACTCGAAATGTATATAAGAAATACTCAAGTTAATAAAAAAAATGGTACTGTTCTCAAGATTCTAGAGTGACCTGTAGCAATTAGCTAACCATAGAATATTTGAATACCATTGTAGATCTTGTTATCATCTGGGGATCTTGATTGGATTTTTTGTTGTTTCTGACAGTTAAAGAAGTAAAAGGCCAACAGTATCAACCAACTAGACCCCCCCAGATCTCCCTGGGACTAAGCCACCAACCAAAGAGTATACATGGAGGGACCCATGGCTCCAGCTGCATATGTAGCAAAGGACGGATGGTCTTATATGGCATCACTGGGAGGAGAAGCCCTTGGTCCTGTGAAGGCTTAATGCCCCAGTATAGGGAAATGCTAGGGAGGTAAGGTAGGAGTGGGTGGGTTGGGTAGCACCCTCATAGAAGCAGGGGGAGGGAGGATGGTACAGGATGTTTTCAGAGAGGAAACAGGGAAAGGGGATAACATTTGAAATGTAAATAAACAAAATATTCAATAAAAAAAGAGAGAGAAAAGAAGTAAAAGGCCTACCAGTCTCTGTAGCCATGGAGAGCAACAGCCATGACCTTGTGCTACCCCATGGCTGAGGGCCCTAACAAAGGCCACAAAGTTAAAAAGAACAGCAGCAAGCCAAAGCACAGCTAGCACTGCAGTCATCTCAATAAGCACACCAATTTTGTGTGGGAAATGATTCCACTAAAGTCGTGAGGCTTCATGCCCTATACCATGGAGCTGCTCAAGGTGTCCAAGGACAAGTGCATGCTCAAGTTTACCAAGAAGTGAGTGGGCGCATATATCCACCCCAAGAGGAAGTGCCAGGAGCTGAGCAATGTTCTAGTAGCTACAGGGAAGACAATGGCCAAGAAGGACTGATGCTCCCTCCCCCAATGAACATTTGTACAGAGAAGGAGGAGGAGGAAGAAGAGGTGGAGGAGGAAGAGGAAGAGGAGTCGGAGGAGGAGGAGGAGGAAGAAGAAGAAGAGGAGGAGGAGGAAGAAGAAGAAGAAGAAGCACCACCTCTACCACCACCACACCAATAAGAAAAAGAACAATAACAATAATAATAAAAACAACAGCAAAAACAAGAAGAAGAACAAGAAGTAAAAGGAAGGGAAAAATCTTGAGTACAACAGATATCAACAAGGGCCATATCAGACAGAGTAAACAGAATCAGCCAGGGTGTAGGAGCTACTGGTAAGAGAAAAGCTGTTCAGGCTTTTGTTTTAAGTTGCTAGCTTTTGTATCAAGAAGATTGCCATTTTGGAAATGTACTGCCTTTATTATACTTATTAGTTTATTATCTTTATTACTTAGATTTAGCCCCTTTTTTATCTGTGTTCCTGTCAGGGATCTGTCTAACTTCAAATCCTTCAATTTGCTTTTAGTTTGAAATTTAAGAATATAGGAAGTTTTACTTTATTTGAAAAGTGGCAGTATTATAAAGGGATAGCATATCAGCTCCCACAAGAATGACAGATATGTATTTAGTTCCTAATAGGTCCAACTCTTTAGTATCACACAACACATTTATACTATTATATAAAAGGACTGTGTTGGCTTGAATGAGAAAGGTCCTATAGGTTCATGTATTTGAATACATGATGCCTAGTTAGTAGAACTGTTTGGGAAGGATTCGAAATTGTAACCTAGGTTGAGCAGGTGTGTTACTGAGGGTAGGCTTTGAGATTGAAAAGCCCACATCATTTCCATAGCTCTCTCTACTTCATGTGAATGTCTCAAATGTAAGCTCTCAGCTTTGGTCCAGTGCCATACACCTGCTTGTTGCCACACTTCCCATGATGGTCATATACCCCAACCCTCTGAAACTGTAAGCCCAAAATTACTTTTTTTCTGTAAGTTGCTTTAGTCATGATGTCTTATCGTAGCATTAGATAAGTAAGACAATGATCTTATCTAGGAATAACACATTTTTAATTTTTTCTCAGAATAAGAGATCGCAAACAAGTATTCCTGGAAAAGGGGACATTTATTTAATGGTGTAAATGAATTATAGTACCTTTTGTCCTAAGAAAATATTTTGTTGTTGTTTGTTTTCCTAGTCATTTCCCTAATGTTGTGAAGAGAGACCGTAACCAAGGCAACTCTTATAACAGAAAGCATTTAATTTGGGCTTGCTTATAATTTCAGAGACTTAGCCCATTCTCAGCTTGGCAGAGACCATGGCAATGGGAAGCATGGTAGCAATGAGCAATGCTTGTGGCAGGCAGATATGGTGCTGGAGAAGCAGTTGAAAGCTACATCCTGATCCACAGGCTGTGAGAGAGAACGGGCCTAGCATAGCCTGTTGAAACCTCAAAGTTTACCCAGAGTGACATACATACTTCCTCCACAAGGCCATGCCTCTTAGTCTTCTTAATCCTATCAAAAGGTTCTACTGCCTGGTGACTAAGCAGTCAAACATGTGAGACTGTGGGTGCTATTCTTATTCAAACCAGCATTTCTGCCTTTGCTTTGGAGTTATAAGAGTTATAACATTGATAGGGGACAAGGGATAGAGAAAGGAACATGTTTATTTTACACTTTAGAGGATGTTTTCTACTACTTTATAGTGTAAAAGCAATTTATATGTACATACTGATAAGACTTTGGCAGTTCTTGGTTGATCTTTGGCCTAGATTTTGCTTGAGAAGAATGATAGAAACCTTGGGAATCTTCTGTGGACCTCCATCACACAGACAGATGACAATATGGGAAATGTTCAGGAGATGTTAAGAAGAGAAAAAAAACCAATACCATGAATCTTGGAGACAAGACTAACACCTGATCAGAGGAACAAGAACGAATCTCTACCTTTGTTCTGATTCTCTATAATATATGGTAACTAATGATGGCCTAAAGGTGTCATTTTTGATGTAGTTACTTCTCTGGCCTTCCAAAATGCTTGCTTTCTGAGTAAAGTACATTTTAATTAATCAGTTGCTACCTGTGCCCATTGCTGTTTGTAATGATAAACATCACAAACTGTAATATTCTGGTTAGACCACCACACATGAGATGATTTGACATGAGGTAACGAATGGAGAGAAAGGCCTAGCAATTTTACAAAGGTAATGAAAGGGTAGAGGGAAAGGATACAAAACAGACAGAGTGCTGGTAATGGCAAGAATGAGGAACAAATACACATATGGTGTTTTAGTTAAGGCTTCCATTGCTGTGATAGAACACCATGACTAAAAGAAAATTGAGAAGAGCATCGTCTGTCAACAAAGAAATTTAGGACAGAAACTCACGCAATGAATCTGGAGGAAGGAACTGAAGTAAGAAACCACGAAGGAATGTTGCTTATGGCTTGCTCAACCTGTTTTCTTATACTGTTAAGGCTTACCCACCCAGGGATTTTTAGAGAACTGTTAAATAGGTCCACCTACACCAATCATTAAAGAAAGAAATACCCCATGGGCCAATCTGGTGGGTCATTTTCTCAGTTTAGGTTCCCTCTTTCCAACGGATTGTATCTTGTGTTAAGTTGACATAAAATCTATCCAGCACACATGCTACAGTTTTAATATGGTATATCCCCACTAAAACGAATTTTGAGACATAATACTTCACTTCAGCAGTGCTACGTGATAGTGGAGACTTCCGGAAGCATGAGAATGCAAATGATTATCACGTAGTGTATTGTTTTTATTGTGGGAATTGGTTAGCTATTATATGATTTGGGTCCCCCTCTCTTCTCTTCCACACATGCCAAAATGCTATATTTATTTGAAGTTATACAAAGTTGTCTCCAGATATCATGCATATATTTGTTCCAAAAAAGCATATTTTTTCCTAGGGTGTAGCTCAGTAATAAAACACTTTCCTGGATGTGGAAGGTGCTAGATTCTATCCTATACACAAACCTGCAGACAATCATTTTCTGGGTGAATGTACTAGGATTAACCTGTTGAAGAAGAGTACTGCCTATTTCCCTTCATGTAGGAATGAAAGATCTGTTCTGGCTCTACAAACAGTAGTGGGAGAGTTTTAGCTGCTCTCTCACTGATTGTGGGAGCCACAGTGAGAGGCAGCAAATGAGCTTTCTCTTTAGGGCATGGGAGGCTTAACTTCCTGACCTGTCCTGGCCTGGCCTGATAAAATCACCTTTTGAAGTAACAGAGATAGGTAAGGTGCACTTTTAGATGAGCTGAGAATGTGTCTGTGTTATTTCCATGGATGTTAGGTTAAAGGAAGATGAAGATTACCGAAAGCTGTTCGACTTGTTAAGCCTCAGTACCTATGTCTTTTATATGGGCAACATAAGGAAGTCTTGAAACTTTTTTGGTCTGTCTATTGATAGTTCTATGTAAGAGCCTTTCAGTGTATGCTAGGAGGACAAATACAAGAGCAATCAGCAAGCACAGAGTTCACCATTTTGTCATCCTTCAAGTCCCAATGTCCTCAGGAGCCTTGCCCTCTTTTTACCTTTTGTAACTAAACAAAATGAGTTCAGATTTTTATGAGTGCAAATTCAAAACAAGGACAGCCAAAATGGAAAAGATCAGAAAGATTTATTACCTGTATCATGAAGGGAGAGAATGAGAATGGCTTCTATGCAATACCCTCTCCAACAAGAAAATCATGAGGCTTTTTATTAAGAGATTAACCCATTCCCAAGCATAGTCCGTTAAGGAGAAAATTCTTAACTATTCCCAGTTTCAAACAATGGGCAAAAATGCTTCTGGACACTCTCATCCTGTACCATAAAGTTTTATTTAGCTCCAGCAAAGGAAAGGACACTTTTTTTTCTTTTCGTTGTTTTTGTTCTTCATTTCCCCCTTCCCCCTCCCCCTGTCTCCAAGAGGATGTCCCCACCCACCGTCATCCTGCCAGGCATCCCCACTCCCTGGGGCCTTTGACCTCTCAAGGTTTAGGTGCTTCTTCTCTCACTGAGGCCAAACCAGTCAGTCGTCTGCTGTATATGTGTTGGGGGCATCAACCACAGTCTGGTTGGTGGCTCAGTGTCTGAGAGATTTGGGCAGTTCAGGTTTATTGAGACTGCTGGTCTTCCTATGGGGTTGCCCCTCTTCAACTTCTTCCAGTCTAGGAAAGGACACTTTCAGTGTGCATTAAAACAGGAGTTTGTTTGGAGGGTTCTTGCCTTCTTGCGTGGCTAGCACTCTCAGTTTCTAATGTTTATTTCTTGTTATATTCATTGTTTTAAGTTGTAAGTTCATGTAGAAACTGGAAATAGCCTAGATGTTTATCAACTGATGAATGAATAATGAAAATGTGGTACAAAATGAACTGTTATTCATCTGCTAAAAATGAAATCCTGAAATTTGTAGGTAAATGGATGGACCTACAAAAAAAAAAAAAAACAAAACAGGGGGTTGGGGATTTAGCTCAGCGGTAGAGCGCTTGCCTAGCGAGCGCAAGGCCCTGGGTTCGGTCCCCAGCTCCGGAAAAAACAAAAACAAAAACAAAAACAAAAACAAAAACAAAAACACCATACTGAGTGAGGTAACACAGACCCAAAAAGACAAAGAGACACATATGTTTTCTCATACATGTGGATGTTAGCTTTTAAGCCTTCTATATATGTGCTATAATTGATATAATTACAGAGTTTTGGTACCTAGTTAGGAACTAGAAGGGGCAGAAAGGGTCTATCAAGGCAGGGGAAATAAAATATATTGCTACAGAGAGGTCATGTCAAGACTGGAATTAGAGGATTAAATGTAGAGTTGGATGGAAGAGGGGAATAAAGGACGGGATATGAGGAGAGAAGAAAACTAATGCTAGGGGTCATATAGAAACCTGTTAATGTTTATATAGATATAACATTTTTCTATATATTATATATACACAGTATATATAATAGGAAGTTTCTATACACACACGCATATATATACATATATATAAACTTTAGGAAATATATATATATACATATACATATATATATATACATATATATCCAAATAATTGTTCAGACAATGCCCTGACTTGATATCTTATGCCACCGAGTGATACCTCCAGTGACAAGAATTGGCTAATAGTTGTGGCAGTCTCTGAATGGCCTTTCTTTGAGACTCTGCTCCAGACTTTGTCTCTGTATTTCCTCCTGTGAGTATTTTGTTCCCCATTCTAAGAAGGACTGAAGCATCCACACTTTTGTGGACACTCCAGAGCTCCCAGGGACTAAACCACCAACTAAATAGTACATATGGAGTGACCCATGGCTCCAACAGCATATGTAGCAGAGTATGGGCCTTGTTGGATATCAATGGGAAGAGAGGCCCTTGGTCCTCTGAAGGCTTGATGCCCCAATGTAGGGGAATGCCAGGACTGGGAGGTGGAGGGAGTGGGTGGATGGATAGGTGGGGGAGCACCCTCATAGAGGCAGGAGGTGGGAGAATGGGATGGGGGTTTTCAGAGGGAAAACCGAGAAAGGGGATAACATTTGAAATGTAAATAAAGATTTGATAAAAGGAAAGAAAAAAGAAAAATAACAGACACAATAAAGAAAATAGTTTATTAACTATTCTACAAGAAGTCAGCTGGCTGGATAGTAATTATAGTGTTGCCTACAATGCCGGGCAACTGTCAATAAGAGCCTGAATTTTAAAGAATACTTTTATAGTCAGAAAGAGTTTCTTTGTGTTTTCCTGGCATATGATTCTTATTGTTTAAAGGATTACAGTCCAGATTGGCATCAGTATAGAGTTCTAGAAGGTTAATCCAAGCAATTTGTAAATATTTTCCAGATGTGCATATATTATTTACTTTTATTGTTATGATAAAATACTTAACAAAAGTAACTTAAAGAGGGAAAGGTTTATTTTGGCTCATGATTTAAGAGCACAACCCATCAGTCAGGGGAAGTCATGGTAACAGGAACTCGAGGTAGTGGGTCACATTGAATCCCGAAACAGGAATTAAAGAGAGCTGAGTTCTGGAGCTTAAAGTATCTGGTCACAATACATTTACAAAAAGAGAACAAGATCAGTCACATCACATCAATAAAAAAGAGAGAGTATGACAAATGCTTGTTGATGTTCAGTTTCCTTTGTCCACTTATAAAGTTCAATATTCGGGCAGGGAGTGGTGCTTCCTACTGTGGTCAAGTCTGCCCATTTCAATTAATATAACTAAAATACTCTCCCACAGGCACACCCAGAGGCTTGTCTCACAAATGATTCTAGATTCTGTCAAATTGACACTTAACATTAACCTTCATAATCCCATCCCTTGTGTTAACTTGGCACTCAAATATATCATATTAATAAGTCCCCTTTCACCATGGCCATGCTATAGTGTAAAATACATTCAGTCAACTTTAATAATTCCCATAGTTCACAACAATTCAAATACGTGAACGTGGGCAAAGTTTCTTTTTGCCCATTAAATTTAAAATAAACATTATATCCTGCCAACATACAGTGCCACAGAATGAGCACTGACATTCCAAAATGGAATTTTAGAGCATAGCAAGACCCCCAAGTCAGCAAGATAAAAATACTAACTCCTATAGCTCTATATCTAGCATCTGAGGCTGAATTTTAAAGGGCTTGGGAAGCTCTCCCTCAACCCCCAGCTCTTTAAATCCTAGCACACATAGCCTCTTTCTTAAACCTGCTCTAGCCTTCTCGGTAAATACGTCATAATCCTGTCATCTCTAACATCCTGGAATCTACCATGTAGCCTATGCTTCACCTTCACAGCTTACAGAGTGACCTCTCAGGGCCGTTTTGCATGTATTTAAGAAATGATGTATATTGTAGTTAATATCATTCCTCTTATGTGGTTATGATGTAAAACTTTAAAATCAAGTTTCCCTACAACTCTGTCTCTCTCTACCATCCTTCCGTTCGACTATAAGAACCTCTAGAGAAGTGGTTCTCAATCTTTTTAATTCCATGACCCTTTAATGCAGTTAGTTCTTTCATGGGGTGGCAAAACCCAACTATAATAGTATTTTTGTTGCTACGTCATAACTACAATTTTGCTATTGTTATGAATGATAATGTAAGTATTTGTACCTTCCACTTGTCTTAGGAGACTCCTGTGAAAAGGTCTTCTGGCTTCCAAAGGAGTGGAGACCCACAGGTTGAGAACTGCTGCTCTAGTCCTACCAGTTACATGTATTTGAAACAATTCACATTCACTTCATTAACAAAACTAAATCCATGTCTTTTCCTATCAGTAAAACTGTAAAACAGTTTAAAACCATAATATTTAAGCATGGTCATTTGTATTTTCAAATTTTTTTATGAGTAATTCTAAAGAAAGACTGTATAGGATTTTTTCCCTAAAGAAAATATATTGTCTTTAGCCATGATTTCCTGTTAGTGCAATATTATTCAAAATAATGAATTATATTTAAACTACTTTGCACATTTAAATTAGGTAGGTGCCAATTCTAATTTATAAACTTCCTGACTGTATGACTTGTACAGAAGTTTTAATTTGAGGCATTTCCTAAAGCTATTTCAAAATGAAATTAACTACTTCTGTAATTGGTAGTATAAAGGTCAAATGAAAAGTTCTGAGAGTTTGAAGAGACTTACTAGGAAGTTTAAAGTTTCCTTTGTATTTCATTTTACAATTTAATACATGTATATAATAAAATTTTGTCATTTCCCCATTATGCATTATGCTTTTTTATTTGAACTTCTGAATGTGTTCTCTCCAACATGTCCTGCTAATTTCCTATCATAGCGCGCATGCGCGTGCGTGTGAGTGAGTGTGTGTGTGTGTGTGTGTGTGTGTGTGTGTGTGTGTTTGACTGAGTTTAATTAAGGTTTCTTACGTGAGAATTGGTAAGGTTTCTTACATGGGGACTGATTACTTAGAAACTCAGTGCATTTTATTATATCAATTATCTTTTAGATTTAAGAAGTCTAAGTTTCAGATTGTCTCAGAAAGATAATTATGAATAACTTTGAACTAGACAACTTCGCTCAAAGAAAAATCAATCTGGATCATTTAGAATAAACTCAAACTGAAATGTTTGCCTTTAGTCAAAGTCCACTGCATCAGATGTAGAGCATAGACATAAACATTTCTATTTAGAGGGTGCTGTAACAGACAGCAATGGACTATCCATCAACTAGGTTGGGCCAGTCCTTGTTTGTTGTTGATGTTTTGTTTTTTGTCTTGTTTTTGTTTTGCCTATGAATATTCAACATAGAACTTCAGCATTTACTAATGACTATGGTAGTTGACACCCTGAGTGATTCAGTCAGAGTAATTGATTTTAATTCTAAAGCATCAATGTTATGGTGTCTCAAGGAAACCCTGATTCCTAGCAAGAGTCCCAAGCCATCAGACAAAATCAGTAGAATAAGCATTGCCTCCAATGTCCCACTAAAGTCAAAATAAATTAAATGTCATCATCTGCCAAACCTTAAACTATACATCTTGTAACAGTATTTTTATCTAATCTAAAAGATTTTCTAGTTCACTGACTTCAGCCTCTACAAGAAATATGAATTATCAAACTTGAGGAGATGAATTTCTCTCCAATATATACATCCTCATGACAGTCCTGCCAATATATAGTCAAAATCTCATGTGGTGGATGCTTGTTGGCATTCGTTTTTGGGTTTCTCTTCCAAAATGACCTTTTCTTCCCATTGCTCATTGTCATACTGCACCGCCTCGCATGCACACTGATAGCAGTGCCCGAAATTAAATTTCTGCATCTTAGCCAGAAAAAAAAGGCAATACTTCACAAAACTTGTCCTCCAAATACACTCAAACATACAAACTCATGCATGCATTGTGCATGCTTTCACACACAGGATAAGTTAACCATACAAAGAAATTGTAATTTTGGCATGCCACTATTTAAAACTATGAATCGGGGACTTTGCTATGAGACTGCGTATCCTAGCAATGTCAGAACTAGACCCACAAAGTCTTACTGAAGTGGATGGGAGAAAGACCAGATGCCAGACATTTTTATATTTAACTCATTTAGTAATCCTAGGGGCAGTTTTGTTTCATGTTGTACTTACATATAAAACAGTACATAAAGCAATTGTGAAAGTGATTATTAAGGACATATATCACAATAACTTTGAATTAGAATGCATTATTGGTAGTAAAAATAAGCAGAAAACCCTTATATCCATCTTACTGAGGTTTAAGAAAAGCTCCCTGATGCAAAAGATAAAAGTTAGAGCTTGTTATTCAGAGTTAAGATAACACTCTTTTCCATTTTAAGGCTAAACAGCTAAGTGTGATATCTTTGTAATTGGATATTTCTTGTTCATTTTAGGTCAAATTGTTATAGTGTTTATTTTACTATTTTATAACACAGTTAAACTATAGTCACAGTGCTTGCTTGTTCTGTCTAAAAGTAAAAAAACAAACTGGATAGTATTGACTTGGAGTACTCAGCAAATTTCCGAGTACTTGTGTGTCACATTTCCTGGATTAGACATCAAATATAGCTATTAATCTGGCACTGGCCCCTGAAGCATCCCTCAACAAAGATGCCCCTACCCCACGCACCCTACCAGACCTCTAAACTTCCTGGGGCCTCCGTCTCTTGAGGGTCAGGTCCATTTTCTCTGACTGAACCCAGACCCAGCAGTCCTCTGCTGTATATGTGTTGGAGGCCTCATCTCAGCTGGTGTATGCTGCCTGGTTGGTGGTCCAGTGTCTGACCTAGGGGGACAAGGTTAGTTGAGACTGCTGGTCCTCCTACAGGGTTACCCTCCTCTTCACCTTCCTCCAGCTTTTCCCTAATTCAACAGAGGGGTCAGCAGCTTCTGTTCATAGGTTGGGTGTAAATATCTGCATCTGACTCAGCTGCTTGTTGGATCTTTTGGAGGGCAGTCATGATAGATTCCTTTTAATAAGTGCTCCATACCTTCAGTAATGGTGTCATGTCTTGGGGCCTCCCCTTGAGATGGATCCCACTTTGGACCTGTCACTGGACCTTCTTTTCCTCAGGCTCTTCTCCATTTCCCTCTGTGCATTTCTTTCAGACAGGAACAATTATGAATCAAAGCTAGGGCTGTGGGATAGCAACTTCATCCCACACTTGATGCCCTATCTTTCTGCCAGAGGTAGGGTCTATAAGTTCCCTCTCCCCACTGTAGGGCATTTCATCTAAGGTCCCTCCCTTTGAGTCCTGAGAGTCTCTCATCTCCCAGGTCTCTGGTACATTCTGGAGGTTCCTCCCAACCTCCTAACTCCCACGTTTGTCTGTTTCCATTTTTTTCTGCTTGCCCTCAGGGCTTCAGGCCTTTTCTCTCACCCAATGCAAAATCATACCTCCCCCATTGTTCCGTTTCTTCCCAGGTCCTTTACTCCCTCCCCATTGTGGTTGCTTTCTTCTCCTTCCCAAGGGGGACTGAGGCATCCTCACTTGGGCCCTTCTGCTTGTTGACCTTTTTTCAGTTCTGTGGACTATATCTAGGGTATTCTGTACTTTTTTTTTGGCTAATGTCCAGTTATTGATAAGTATGTACCATGCATGTCCATTAGGGTGTGAGTTACCTCACTCAGAATGACATTTTCTAGTTCTATTTGCCTGCAAAACTCAGGATGTCTTCGTTCTTAATAGCTAAGTAATATTCCATTGTGTAAACAAACCACATTTTCTGTACCTATTCTTCTGTTGTGGGACATCTGGGCTGTTTCCAGCTTCTGGCTATCACAAGTAAGGCCACTATGAGAATAGTGGAACATGTGCCCCTGTGGCATGGTGGGGCATCTTTTGGGTATATTCCCAAGAGTGGTATTGCTGGCTCTTTAGGTAAAACCATTTCCAATTTTCTGAGAAACCTCCAGTTGATTTCTAGAGTGGTTGTACCAGTTTGTCATACCACCAGCAACAGAGCAGTGTTCCACTTTCTCCACATCCTGGCCAACTGGTATTGCCACCTGAGGTATATTGTATATTTTTTGCTACTTTGTTAAAGATCAAGTGTGCATAAGTGTGTGGTTCTATTTCTGGATTTTCAATTCTATTCCATTGATCAACCTGTCCATTTGTGTACCAATACCATGCAGTTTTTATCATTATTGCTCTGTAGTAGAACTTGAGGTCAGGGGTGGTGATTTCCCTAGCTGTTCTTTTATTGTTAAGATTTTTCGATATTCTGGGTTTTTGTTTTTTTGTTTTTGTTTTTTTTTTCTTGCCTTTCCAGCTGAATTTGTGAATTGCTTTGTTCATGTCTTCAAAGATTTGGGATTTTGATGGGGATTGCATTGAATCTTTAGATAGCCTTTGGTAGGATGGCCATTTTTACTATGTTAATTCTGCCAATCCATGAGCATGGGAGATCTCTCTATTTTCTGAGATCTTGGATTTCTTTCTTGAGAGACTTGAAGTTATTGACATAGGGATCTTTTGCTTGTTTGGTTAGAGTTACCCCAAGATAGTTTATATTATTTGTGGCTATTGTGATGAGAGTTCTTTCCCTAATTTCTTTCTCAGCCTGTTTTTCATTTGTATAAAGGAAGACTACTGATTTGAGTTAATTTTATATCCATCAACTTTGCTGAATCTATCAGCTGGAGAATTTCTCTAGTAGAATTTTTGGGGTCACTTGTGTATACTATCATATATATCACCTGCAAATAATGATACCTTTATTTCTTCTTTACCAAGTTGAATCCTCTTGACTGCTTTTTGCTGTCTTCTTTGAAGGTCTGGTAGAATTCTGAACTAAATTCATCTAGGCCTGGGCTTTTTTGTTTGGGAAGTTTTTAATGACATCTTCTATTTCCTTATGGGATATGGGCATGTTTATATAGTTTACCTGCTCTTAATACATGGTATTGTATGTGGTATCTGTCTAGAAAACCGCCCTTTTTATCTAGGTATCTCCTGCTGTGGTATCTGATGTCCTTAGTGCCCCAGATCTTCTGGTATGCCTCAGGATATGGTTTCTTCCAGGGAACAGACTAGCTACCATTCTGTCTCAGCAGGAAGGACTGGGCAGAAGGGCTGAAAAAATAATTTTCAATGAAAAAAGAAGATAAATTTATAAAAGCTACAAATTCTGATAACTATTCAAGGACACAGAACCCTTATACACTGTGCGATGAGAACATCGGATGTAGCCATTATCATATTAGTATTACCTGAACAAGTAATACATGATATATTTGATCCACAGCACTGCAAAAAGTATTATACAAAACAACTATTAAGTTATGCACATTTTACACATATTGCTCAGTTGTATTTACTAGGAAGTCTCTAGGGATTAGAATGTATTCCACATAGCTATCAAGTACTTGCTATAAGCATCATAAAAACATTATGAAATAGTTACTAGCATTATTTCCATTTTATAGAGGAGGAAACTAAACTAAAATAATTTTAAAGTACAGGTCTAAAGTTCACACCTAGGAAGTGGAACATTATGGAGAAGAATTAAAACATTCAATTCTAAATTGTTTATTTCCAGAGATTTAATACTTAATCGTGTTATAGGTTTGAGTATGGGTAAGAAGGAGGAGGGTAGGCAGGACTGTCTGTCTTCTGAGGGCTAGAGGAAATACCTCCATCTATAAAGCTCGCAGTCTTGTATTGATTTCTTAGAATTCCTCACTTTGATAATCTCTTTTACTTTCTCTTCTATGTTAATGGTTCAGTCAGATAACTCCTGGCCCACCCAGATAATTCAGAATCATCTCTCTGTTTTAAGGCCAAGTGATTAGCAGCCAGGTGACTAGGTGATTAATTTCTCCTTTGATCTTAATTGAACTTTGTCGTGTAATATAATTGTTTATACATTTCAGGAAATGAGATTTAAGATCTTGTGGGTGAGGCACTGTTCTGCCTCGATCTATATTCCTTTCCAGGCAAAGAATAACCTTTTGCCAGAAGAGTAATAGAGACAAAAGTGACCGATTTACGAAGTGTGGCTGAAAAGAACCCAGTTTCTACTGTATAAACTATAAGCTGAGGTTTTATTATATTCAGTTTCTTGGAGTTATAATATTTGTGCACATGAACGTGATCATGTTTGTGTGTGTTTGTGTGTGAATGTGGGTATTTGTGTGGTGGTCAGAGAAGAATTTCTAGTGTTGGGTCCCCACCTTCTACTTTGTTTGAGATGGGTTATCTGTGTCACTGCCACATATGCCAGGCAAACTGCTGCGAGCTCCTGAAGATTCCCTTATCTCGGGTTATGATCTCATGTCCTTGTAGCAGAACCAGGATTACAGATGTGTGCTACCATTCAGTTTGTATATTGTTCTGGCTACCCAAACTAATGCTCTCATACCTTTGCAACAAGTACTTTATCCATTAAGCCATCTTCCTATCTCTAAAAAGTTTCTTTCTTACACATAAAAATAAAGAGAACGAAACAAAAGTTTCACATTCATTTTCCAGGTGGTTTTGGAGAAGGTAAAAGTGAAATTAATTTATGAGGGCTGAAAAATCTAAATAATTGAAAGTTTAAAGTGAAAGTCATTCTTCCTGATACCATAATACACATATACCCATGAATCATAAGAATATTTTGATTAGAATATTTAAAGAATAACATTTTCTTAAACTCACATATGGTTCATGCATATAAAATATACATCTATGGATACCTGTATTTAAGCATTCACCATGTTACTTTACTTTTATCTCTTACTACATGGCAAACATTGTGCTAGCCTTTTAATAAACTTTTTTTCCATTTTATTTTTATAGCCTGTTGTTCCAAGTGGCAGAAGAGACACTTGGAAAATTCAGGAACTTCACTAAAATCATACTTTTCAGAGAGAAGCAGAAAGCATTATCAGAAAGAAAAGCTGGACAGCAGAGGAAGGTCAGAGGGTTGAGCTGGTCAGTTAGGGTCATTTAGAGAGCACAGGAGTCAGAAGGGTATGTGGAAAGACATTGTAACAAGGGAGTGGGCAATGGGATGACTCTCAGAGACAGTCCATATAAATGAAATAGCTGGAGGAAATACATTTAAGGCTGTACAGTTACAGACAATAGGAGTAAATGTGGACTTAAGCATTTTGCTGTACTTAGAGGTGAGATGGCAGGAGGTGGACTTCCAAGTAACAGTCCATCATTAAGTAAGCAACATTAGCATCACTTGAGAAGTTGTTGGAAATGTGATATTTTCATGTCCCATCCAACACCTCCAGATCCAAAAGTTTGCATCTTCAAAATTCCTTAAGGAATGCTGATACATATTCCAATTTGAAACCCGACTTTTGTTTTCTTTTATTAGATATAATATTTTTGCATTTTGCAGCATGATAGTAATCTAATACATATATGCAAGAAACAATCAACATAAGGCAATAAGCATTCCCACTTCTTCAAACATTAGTCATTTTTGTTTTGTAAACATTTACTCTTCGAGTCATCTTTAAACATATAATTTTCTGTAATCAAGCTGCCAAATATTGCTACAGGAAAACATACCTGAAGCACTTGATATGAGATAAGGACAACTGACCCTAAGCCTGATTACCTGAATTTGCTGCTTAGTAGAAGGAAAGAACTGACTCACATCTATGAAATTGAATATATGCATACAGGCACACAGCATACAAGCACACAGGCATGCGCACGCGCGCGCACACACACACACACACACACACACACACACACACACACACACACACACGTTGTATAAAGACCAGGAGGGGAAGGGCTTCCAGTTTTTTCAGTTAAGTGGCTTCTTTTCTGGTAATTTTTTTTTCAGTTTCTTTTGTCCTGTACTTTTTTTTTTTTTTATTAACTTGAGTATTTCTTATATACATTTCGAGTGTTATTCCCTTTCCCGGTTTCTGGGCAAACATCCCCCTAATCCCTCCCCCCTCTTCTTCTCTATGGGTGATCCTCTCCCCATCCTCCCCCCATTGCCGCCCTCCCCCCAACAATCTAGTTCACTGGGGATTCAGTCTTAGCAGGACCCAGGGCTTCCCCTTCCACTGGTACTCTTACTAGGATATTCATTGCTACCTATGAGGTCAGAGTCCAGGGTCAGTCCATGTATAGTCTTTAGGTAGTGGCTTAGTCCCTGGAAGCTCTGGTTGCTTGGCATTGTTGTTCATAAGGGATCTCAAGCCCCTTCAAGCTCTTCCAGTTCTTTCTCTAATTCCTTCAACAGGGGTCCTGTTCTCAGTTAAGTGGTTTGCTGCTGGCATTCGCCTCTGTATTTGCTGTATTCTGGCTGTGTCTCTCAGGAGCGATCTACATCCGGCTCCTGTCGGTCTGCACTTCTTTTCTTCATCCATCTTGTCTAATTGGATGGCTGTATATGTATAGGCCACACGTGGGGCAGGCTCTGAATGGGTGTTCCTTCTGTGTCTGTTTTAATCTTTGCCTCTCTATTCCCTGCAAGGGTATTCTTCTTCCCCTTTTAAAGAAGGAGTGAAGCATTCACATTTTGATCATCCCCTTGAGTTTCATTTGTTCTAGACATCTAGGGTAATTCAAGCATTTGGGCTAATAGCCACTTATCAGTGAGTGCATACCATGTGTGTTTTTCTGTGATTGGGTTACCTCACTCAGGATGATATTTTCCAGTTCCAAACATTTGCCTACGAATTTCATAAAGTCATTGTTTTTGATAGCTGAGTAATATTCCATTGTGTAGATGTACCACATTTTCTGTATCCATTCCTCTGTTGAAGGGCATCTGGGTTCTTTCCAGCTTCTGGCTATTATAAATATGGCTGGGATGAACGTAGTGGAGCACGTGTCTCTTTTATATGTTGAGGCATCTTTTGGGTATATGCCCAAGAGAGGTATAGCTGGATCCTCAGGCAGTTCAATGTCCAATTTTCTGAGGAACCTCCAGACTGATTTCCAGAATGGTTTTACCAGTCTGCAATCCCACCAACAATGGAGGAGTGTTCCCCTTTCTCCACATCCTCGCCAGCATCTGCTGTCACCTGAGTTTTTGATCTAGCCATTCTCACTCCTGTGAGGTGAAATCTCAGGGTTGTTTTGATTTGCATTTCCCTTATGACTAAAGATGTTGAACATTACTTTAGGTGTTTCTCAGCCATTCGGCATTCCTCAGCTGTAAATTCTTTGTTTCGATCTGAACCCCATTTTTTAATAGGATTATTTGTCTCCCTGCGGTCTAACTTCTTGAGTTCTTTGTATATTTTGGATATAAGGCCTCTATCTGTTGTAGGATTGGTAAAGATCTTTTTCCCAATCTGTTGATTGCCGTTTTGTCCTAACCACAGTGTCCTTTGCCTTACAGAAGCTTTGCAGTTTTATGAGATCCCATTTGTCGATTATTGATCTTAGAGCGTAAGCCATTGGTGTTTTGTTCAGGAAATTTTTTCCAGTGCCCATGTGTTCCAGATGCTGCCCTAGTTTTTCTTCTATTAGTTTGAGTGTATCTGCTTTGATGTGGAGGTCCTTGATCCACTTGGACTTAAGCTTTGTACAGGGTGATAAGCATGGATTGATATGCATTCTTCTACATGTTGACCTCCTGTTGAACCAGCACCGTTTGCTGAAAATGCTATCTTTTTTCCATTTGATGGTTTTGGCTCCTTTGTCAAAAATCAAGTGCCCATAGGTGTGTGGGTGTATTTCTGGGTCTTCAATTCTGTTCCATTGGTCTATCTGTCTGTCTCTGTACCAATACCATGCAGTTTTTATCACTATTGCTCTGTAATACTGCTTGAGTTCAGGGATAGTGATTCCCCCTGAAGTCCTTTTATTTTTGAGGATAGTTTTAGCTATCCTGGGTTTTTTGTTATTCCAGATGAATTTGCAAATTGTTCTGTCTAACTCTTTGAAGAATTGGATAGGTATTTTGATGGGGATTGCATTGAATCTGTAGATCGCTTTTGGTAAAATGGCCATTTTTACTATATTAATCCTGCCAATCCATGAGCATGGGAGATCTTTCCATCTTCTGAGGTCTTCTTCAATTTCTTTCTTCAGAGTCTTGAAGGTCTTATTGTACAGATCTTTTACTTGCTTGGTTAAAGTCACACCGAGGTACTTTATATTATTTGGGTCTACTATGAAGGGTGTCGTTTCCCTAATTTCTTTCTTGACTTGTTTCTCTTTTGTGTAGAGGAAGGCTACTGATTTATTTGAGTTAATTTTATACCCAGCCACTTTGCTGAAGTTGTTTATCAGCTTTAGTAGTTCTCTGGTGGAACTTTTGGGATCACTTAAATATACTATCATATCATCTGCAAATAGTGATATTTTGACTTCTTCTTTTCTGATCTGTAGCCCCTTGACCTCCTTTTGTTGTCTGAGTGCTCTGGCTAGAACATCAAGAACTGTATTGAATAAGTAGGGAGAGAGTGGGCAGCCTTGTTTAGTCCCTGATTTTAGTGGGATTGCTTCAAGTTTCTCTCCATTTAGTTTAATGTTAGCAACTGGTTTGCTGTATATGGCTTTTACTATGTTTAGGTATGGGCCTTGAATTCCTATTCTTTCCAGGACTTTTATCATGAAGGGGTGTTGAATTTTGTCAAATGCTTTCTCAGCATCTAATGAAATGATCATGTGGTTTTGTTCTTTCAGTTTGTTTATATAATGGATCACGTTGATGGTTTTCCGTATATTAAACCATCCCTGCATGCCTGGGATGAAGCCTACTTGATCATGGTGGATGATTATTTTGATGTGCTCTTGGATTCGGTTTGCCAGAATTTTATTGAGTATTTCTGCGTCGATATTCATAAGGGAAATTGGTCTGAAGTTCTCTTTCTTTGTTGGGTCTTTGTGTGGTTTAGGTATAAGAGTAATTGTGGCTTCATAGAAGGAATTCGGTAGTGCTCCATCTGTTTCAATTTTGTGGAATAGTTTGGATAATATTGGTATGAGGTCTTCTATGAAGGTTTGATAGAATTCTGCACTACACCCATCTGGACCTGGGCTGTTTTTGGTTGGGAGACCTTTAATGACTGCTTCTATTTCTTTAGGAGTTATGGGGTTGTTTAACTGGTTTATCTGTTCCTGATTTAACTTCAGTACCTGGTATCTGATTAGGAAATTGTCCATTTCCTGAAGATTTTCAAGTTTTGTTGAATATAGGCTTTTATAGTTAGATCTGATGATTTTTTGAATTTCCTCTGAATCTGTAGTTATGTCTCCCTTTTCATTTCTGATTTTGTTAATTTGGACAGACTGTGTCCTCTCGTTAGTTTGGCTAAGGGTTTATCTATCTTGTTGATTTTCTCAAAGAACCAACTTTTGTTTCTGTTGATTCTTTCTATGGTCCTTTTTGTTTCTACTTGGTTGATTTCAGCTCTGAGTCTGATTATTTACTGCCTTCTACTCCTCCTGGGAGTATTTGCTTCTTTTTATTCTAGAGCTTTTAGGTGTGCTGTCAAGCTGCTGACATATGCTCTTTCCTGTTTCTTTCTGCAGGCACTCAGCGCTATGAGTTTTCCTCTTAGCACAGCTTTCATTGTGTCCCATAAGTTTGGGTATCTTTTACCTTCATTTTCATTAAATTCTAAAAAGTCTTTAATTTCTTTCTTTATTTCTTCCTTGACCAGGTTATCATTGAGTAGAGCATTGTTCAATTTTCACGTATATGTGGGCATTCTTCCCTTAATGTTATTGAAGACCAGTTTTAGGCCCTGGTGGTCTGATAGCACACATGGGATTATTTCTATCTTTGTGTACCTGTTGAGGCCCGTTTTTTGACCAATTATATGGTCAATTTTGGAGAAAGTACCATGAGGAGCTGAAAAGAAGGTATATCCTTTTGTTTTAGGATAGAATGTTCTATAAGTATCTGTTAAGTCCATTTGGCTCATGACTTCTCTTAGTCTGTCCATGTCTCTGTTTAATTTCTGTTTCCATGATCTGTCCATTGATGAGAGTGTGGTATTGAAATCTCCTACTATTATTGTGTGAGGTGCAATGTATGTTTTGAGCTTTAGTAAGGTTTCTTTTACGTATGTAGGTGCCCTTGTATTTGGGGCATAGATATTTAGGATTGAGAGTTCATCTTGCTGGATTTTTCCTTTGATGAATATGAAGTGTCCTTCCTTATCTTTTTTGATGACTTTTAGTTGAAAATTCATTTTATTTGATATTAGAATGGTACTCCAGCTTGCTTTTTCCGACCATTTGCTTGGAAAGTTGTTTTCCAGCCTTTCACTCTGACGTAGTGTCTGTATTTGTCTCTGAGGTGTGTTTCCTGTAGGCAGCAGAATGCAGGGTACACGTTGTGTATCCAGTTTGTTAATCTATGTCTTTTTATTGGGGAGTTGAGGCCATTGTTGTTGAGAGATATTAAGGAATAGTGATTATTGCTTCCCGTTATATTCATATTTGGATATGAGGTTATGTTTGTGTGCTTTTCTTCTCTTTGTTTTGTTGCCAAGACGATTAGTTTCTTGCTTCTTCTAGGGTATAGCTTGCCTCCTTATGTTGGGCTTTACCATTTATTATCTTTTGTAGTGCTGGATTTGTAGAAAGATATTGTGTAAATTTGGTTTTGTCATGGAATATCTTGGTTTCTCCATCTATGTTAATTGAGAGTTTTGCAGGATACAGTAACCTGGGCTGGCATTTGTGTTCTCTTAGGGTCCGTATGACATCTGTCCAGGATCTTCTGGCTTTCATAGTTTCTGGCGAAAATTCTGGTGTGATTCTGATAGGTCTGCCTTTATATGTTACTTGACCTTTTTCCCTTACTGCTTTTAATATTCTTTCTTTATTTTGTGCGTTTGGTGTTTTGACTATTATGTGACCGGAGGTGTTTCTTTTCTGGTCCAATCTATTTGGAGTTCTGTAGGCTTCTTGTATGCCTATGGGTATCTCGTTTTTTAGGTTAGGGAAGTTTTCTTCTATGATTTTGTTGAAGATATTTACTGGTCCTTTGAGCTGGGAGTCTTCACTCTCTTCTATACCTATTATCCTTAGGTTTGATCTTCTCATTGAGTCCTGGATTTCCTGTATGTTTTGGACCAGTAGCTTTTTCTGCTTTACGTTATCTTTGACATTTGAGTCAATGATTTCTATGGAATCTTCTGCTCCTGAGATTCTCTCTTCCATCTCTTGTATTCTGTTGGTGAAGCTCGTATCTACAGCTCCTTGTCTCTTCTTTTGGTTTTCTATATCCAGGGTTGTTTCCATGTGTTCTTTCTTGATTGCTTCTATTTCCATTTTTAATTCCTTCAACTGTTTGATTGTGTTTTCCTGGAATTCTTTCAGGGATTTTTGTGACTCCTCTCTATGGGCTTCTACTTGTTTATTTATGTTTTCCTAGAATTCTTTCAGGGATTTTTGCAATTCCTCTCTGTAAGCTTCTACTTGTTTTTTAATATTTTCCTGTGTTTCTCTAAGGGAGTTCTTCACATCTTTCTTGAAGTTCTCCAGCATCATGATCAAATATAATTTTAAATCTAGGTCTTGCTTTTCTGGTGTGTTTGGATATTCAGTGTTTGTTTTGGTGGGAGAATTGGGCTCTGATGATGCCATGTAGTCTTGGTTTCTGTTGCTTGGGTTCCTGCGCTTGCCTCTCGCCATCAGATTATCTCTAGTTGTACTTTGATCTGATATTTCTGACAGTGGCTAGACTGTCGTATAAGCCTGTGTGTCAGGAGTGCTGTAGACCTGTTTTCCTGTTTTCTTTCAGCTAGTTATGGGGACAGAGTGTTCTGCTTTTGGGCGTGTAGTTTTTCCTATCTACAGGTCTTCAGCTGTTCCTGTGGGCCTGTGTCTTGAGTTCACCAGGCAGCTTTCTTGCAGCAGAAAAGTTGGTCTTACCTGTGGTCCTGAGGCTCAAGTTTGCTAGTGGGGTGTTGCTTAAGAGCTCTCTGGGGCGGCAGCATCCAGGAAGATCTGCGCCCCACTTTCTTGGAGCTTCTGTGCACCAGGGTTCCAGATGCAGTTTGGTGTTTTCCTCTGGCGTCAGAGATGTGTGCAGAGTGCAGTCTCTTCTGGTTTCCCAGGCGTGTCTGCCTTTCTGAAGGTTTAGCTCTCCCTCCCATGGGATTTGGGTGCAGAGAACTGTTTATCTGGTAGATCCCTTCAGGTTCTGGCGGTGTCTCAGATGCAGCGGTCCTGCTGCTCTTGGGCCCTCCTCTACAGGAACCCAGAGGCCTTATACAGTTTCCTCTTGGGCCAGGGATTTGGGCAGGGGTGGGCAGTGTTGGTGGTCTCTTCCGCTCTGCAGCCTCAGGAGTGCCCACCTGACCAGGCAGTGAGGTCTCTCTCCCACGGGGTTTGGGAGCAGAGAGCTGCTGCGGGCCGGGCCTTTTCTGGTAATCTTGATGTAGTTTCTTTTTTGTTCTCCATCTTTATTAAATTGGGTGTTTCTTATTTACATATTTACATTTCAATTGTTCTTCCCTTTCCCAGTTTCCAGCTCAACATCCCCCTAACCTCTTCCCATCCCCTTCTATATGGGTGTTCCCCTCCCCATCCTCCCCCCATTACCACCCTTCCCCCAGCAATCAAGTTCACTGAGGGTTCACTCTTGGCAGGACCAAGGACTTCCCCTTCCACTGGTGTTCTTACTAGGCTATTCATAGCTACCTATGCAGTTGAAGCCCAGGATCAGTCCATGTATAGTCTTTGGGTAGTGGCTTAGTCCCTGGAAGCTCTGGTTGCTTGGCATTGTTGTTCATATGGGGTCTCAAGCCACTTCAGCTCTTTTAGTCCTTTCTCTGAATCCTTCAATGGGGGTCTTGTTCTCAGTTCAGTGGTTTGCTGCTGGCATTCAGCTATGTATTTGCTGTATTCTGGGTGTGTCTCTCAGGAGCGATCTACATCTGGTTCCTGTCAGCCTGCACTTCTTTGCTTCATCCATCTTATCTAGTTTGGTGGCTGTATGCGTATGGGCCACATGTGGGGCAGGCTCTGAATGGGTGTTCCTTCAGCCTCTGTTTTAAACTTTGCCTCCCTATTCCCTCCCAAGGGTATTCTTGTTCCCCAATTAAAGAAGGAGTGAAGCATCCACATTTTGGTCATCCTTCTTGAGTTTCATGTGTTCTGTGCATCTAGGGTAATTCAAGCATTTGGGCTAATAGCCACTTATCAATGAGTGCGTACCATATGTGTTCTTCTGTGATTGGGTTACCTCACTCAGGATGATATTTTCCAGTTCCAACCATTTGTCTATGAATTTCATAAAGTCATTGTTTTTAATAGCAGAGTAGTATTCCATGGTGTAGATGTACCACATTTTCTGTATCCATTCCACTGTTGAAGGGCATCTGGGTTCTTTCCAGCCTCTGGCTATTATAAATAAGGCTGCTATGAACATAGTGGAGCACGTGTCTTTTTTATATGTTGGGGCATCTTTTGGGTATATGCCCAAGAGAGATATAGCTGGGTCCTCAGGTAGTTCAATGTCCAATTTTCTGAGGAACCTCCAGACTGATTTTCAGAATGGTTGTACCAGTCTGCAATCTTGACGTAGTTTCTTTTCTTCAATTTTTATTTACTGTTATGACTTTAACTATACCTACTTACTCTTTTCCTTCCCAAATTGCCTAGAACAACTTGAGTTTTATTTGCTATAGATAGAGGATACTTACACTGATTTTCTTTGGAGAAAGTATTCTGTTGTCAAAGTTAATTTTAAAATATGGAAACCTACATAGGACAAACTAGATTATCAATCTTATCCACAAAGGAACCGTGCCATTTAAAATAATGACCAACCTGGCAAGAAAGCCAACTGGTGCAAAAGGAGAACTAATGTCAATGGAGCAACCATCTAATTTCTGATTTGATTTAAATTCAATTCTGCAATATGAAACCCAACTTTGGCATAATTTGGGGAGCCAAATACTATGGCTAGACAGGTCATGGGCCAGCTAAATGTACATCATATTATACTAACTTGTCATGACTTATCATTATACTCATAGATTATTACATCTTCTCAATCTTCATCAGAGAAGCTTCTATTTGTAATAGACGGTGATTAACATAGAAACCCACAACATGTCAGGGTACTGAAAAAAAAAGATTGTGGAATGCTTATCCCTGAACACAGCATTTATGCAATGTCCCCTACTTCCAAGACTTAGGAATCATTGTAAAATAGAGGCAGAGAGGTTGTAAGAATCACAGGTGCGTGATGACTACAAGAAAACTGTTTTCTGGACACTGCAAGACAGTTACACAAATGAACTCACAGTACGGAGACAGCTTGTACAAGGCCTACACAATATCAAGACACAAAATTCCAGATGGAAATGGGAGGTAAGTATGTAGTTTCACCCCTTGCTAAAGAGTTATTGTCAATTGATAGCTGCTAGGACAGAGTTGGATTTCTTTTTAAGAGCAGTCCCCAGTGCATATATGGCAGTGCATGTATGGGCAGAAAAATTGGGACTTGATGGAGTTTAAAAATAACCAAGAAGCAAGAGTGGAGTGAGTTGGGAGGAACGTGTGGATCTGGGAGGAATAAGGTAACGGGATGCATATGATTACAATACATTGTACAAAAACTAATCGAAGAACAAATAAAATGAAAACAAATGCATACAATGATTTTTAAAAATGTGGAAACCTAGTTATCTTCTAAATGCTACTGTTAAAAATTCCCCAGAGGTAAAATGACAAGTTAAGGATCACTGTGGCCTTTTCAGAAGCATAACCCAAATATAAAGCCAGAAATGGTGCAGCATGCCTTCTTTATTTGTGTTTTAGTTACTTTTCTATTGATGTGGAAAGACACCATGACCAAGGAAACATATAAGAAAACATTTAATTGAGGGCTTGTGTATAGCTTCAGAGGATTAGTCCATGATCATCATGATAGGGAGCAAACAGGCATGGAACTGAGGCAGTAGGTGAGAGCTTTATACCCTGATCCACAAGCAGGAATCTCTTCCCTGGAGGGAGGCCTAGAGGGAGAAAGGGAGGGAAGGAAGGAGAGAAAATGTAAGAGAGAGTGACAGACACATGCACACACACACACACACACACACACACACACACACACACACACAGAGAGAGAGAGAAATAGAGAGAGAGAGACAGACAGACAGAAAAAAGAGACACACATGCTAACACATACACATCTGTGTGCGTGCGTGCATGTGTGTGTGTGTGTGTGTGTGTGTGTGTGTGTGTGTGTGTGTGTGTGTGTGTGCTGGGCCAAGCATGGACTGTTGAAATAAGAAAGCCTGCTCCCAGAAACATGAAACATACCTCATCCAATAAGGCCACACATCCTAATTATTCCCATGTAGTCCACCAACTGGTGACCAAGCATTTGAATATATAAACCTGTGGCTGCCATTCTTATTCAAACCACCAGAATTTACCATAAATTCATACTACTTTTATTAATAAAAAGTTATTACTTATTATCATGTACCCTAGTCTAGCATCAAGCCAAAGACGACCTTGAACTTCTGATCTTTAGTCTGTGTCCTGTGGTATTGCAGCCATATTCCACTATGCTAAGTTTTCTTTGGTGGTGAAGATTGGTAAAAGGGCTTGGTGCACAGTTTTTAAATACTTTACCCACTAAGGTACATCACCAGCTCTAATCTTATATCTATAATAAAAATTAAGACAAGCATTATTTCTGTCAGTTTACTGTGTGCCAGTCACCTTGTTCACGGATGTAATTTTACTCCTGGCAATATTCCTATAAAACACTGTTTTACAAAGGTAAAACTTATATTTGGAAAGATACTTTTCCAAGTTTCCATTATCTTGAAATGGCAAAACTGTGATTTCAGTCAAGGACACCAGATACAGATTCCATACTCCTGGCAATGTATTTCAAATATTGATGCTTGTAAAAAAAAGTTTTGTAGCTCATAGCTCAAATTGTGTCTTTTGCTTTTATTTTGTTAACTTTTACTGCTGAAAAAAACGTGGATCGTATGTGTTTAGAGGGTGGGTTTCAGTGTTTAATGATAGCTTTACCAGATGTTGAACCAGGGCTTTCTCTCAGCTGCCCAAGAGAATACAGGTTTTTCAGGGAACAGTTGCTCACAAGAAAATGTGGTCCTTGGATGTTCCCCTCTGTGTATGGCTTGGCACTATTGCCTTCAAGAAAGAGAAGCCTGGAAGGGGCCTGCAGTTGCAGTACCCCCCTGAGTGGGGAGCCTACTTCCACTTTCTGTACCTGCTCACTCTTGTGGGTACTATCACAGTAAGGGGGTCACCGAGTGGCCTTGCAGGTACATAGGGCCACTGTGCATGGCTTTTGGGCCTTGAACTTGAGTGAGGAAAGGCCACTGTGCTGGGAGAAGTGGGAGCCATCACAGAAGGCCTGATTCTTACTTTGACCACATATACACCACCTGTAGGTTTTCTGGCCACCAGCTCCAACGTGATGGGTGTTTTCTGTGCCACCACTCGCTTGGCTGGGTCTTTGGGGAACCATTGGACCAACCAAGAGATTTCCCGCCTCTGACACATCTTTGACAAGGCAGGTAGGCAAATGTGATTTGGCAACAGAAAAATAGAATTAGTGGAGAAGGAAAGATGCTGGAAGCCCAGTCATGGAAGAGAAAGACCACAGGCCAAAGGAGCATAGGAGCTATTTTTAAAAAAAAGGTTGGGGAAAGGGTCAAAGAAAAGGCCCTGTGGATCTTGGCATCCACTTGGGCGCTCGCTCTGAAAAAAAGACTGCCCCATGGGGACTTGTGGAGGAGGGGGATGGGGGGGGGGCTCAAGGTGGATCTTATAAGCTGTTACTATAGTTTGCAAAGCTATATTACATACAAACTATCTATTCTAAAAGATAAAATATATACTAAGTAACTCCTTACATTAAAGTTTGCCAAACTATGATCTGTAGCAGCTGCTTAAAACTATGTTACAAGTGACTCCCAAGAAAAAAAACACCAGAAATATGCAGGATTTGTGTGAGAGGTGTTAACCACTGACACTCACAGAGAAACTTGTGAATAAATATTACAAGCCCGGAAATCATGTCTCGCTTGCCTTCTGTAGTCTTTACTGTGTTGACTTAAGAGCATCTATAATGACCTGCTTCTTGTTGTGCTTCATGAGTCAGAGCCCAGGCCTTATCCCTTCCCCTCCCTCCTTCCCTGTCATAAATGCCTTAGAGCCTGGACTTGGATCTCAGGTTAATGGGTTTGGTCACCACCTTCCCCCTCTAGCTTCAAGGTCCACATGAATGATACGCAGGTAATCCTAGGTGCTGCTGTGAACCAATCCAGCTGCTGCTTAAGTACTGCGTGTTTCTGAGGTAGCTGAGGCTGGTAGCTCCTCCCTTCTCTTTACTGGTGCTTCTGCTTCACTTGGCCTACACTGCAATTCACGGGGCAGCTCCTCAGCGGCTGACTATCCTTAAAACCCCTAGTTGTTTATGATTCAGACTTTGCCCCACCAGCTCAGTGGGGCTTTCTGTCTTATGAAAGTCCTCTTTCTTGGCCTCTACTCCAGGTGCTTCAGGTTCGGGGCAAAGGAAGTGTGTAAACTTGAGTGAAGAAGACAGTCTGCTCTCAGTGGAGATCGTCCCAAGGCAAAGGAAGAACACCGGATAGTAGATTGTCATCTTACCTGTACCCTTCCTGAGTTTGAGGAGTCTGGTGAGTAAAAGTAGCCCCTATCAACAGGGCGTAGCGTATTCTTCACTCTTCTTTCCTTACATTTCTTTCTCAGCTGTTCTTATTACATAAAATGCGCCTTCATAGAATCATAGACTGGTGATTTTTACAGAGATGAATGGGTTTGTATCCATCTGAAGACCTTCAAATGGAAAGGAACACAGTGAGGCAAAGCCCTAGGCCAAATCCAGCTGCGAATTACTGTCAAAGCCAGAAGAGCTAGGATGTAGGTTTTACTTAGTTCAGTAGCCCATCAATGATTTCCACTGCCTTTTCTTTGCAGAAGGGATAGAAATGGCATTGGCTACAAAAAAAAAAAAAAATCCAGAGTACAGTTTAAATTTTAAGAGATCTTTGAGGCATCACTATTGTCACTGTCATTATCAACATTTCTACCACGGAGTTATACACCTTGTCCTCCTATTTCTTAACCCAGGCGGTTGGAATCTGCCCCTGCGCTTTGGCTGGCCACACCAAAGATGCATTTTCATCCCAGCTCAGCAAAGCCAACTAGCAAGTAACATAAACAGCCCACCTCCTTGTAATTCCTCCGGAGATCCTCGCCAGGATTTGGAAAACACCCGGATATTGTTAAAGAACCACCCCGGGTTTTGTACCAAACCGGCGGGAACAGGACATTCCAGTAGTTTAGTTTGTGGAAAAGAGGGCACCCAGCACTGTCCCCTCCCTCTTTCACTCACCCCGAATCCCCGCCAGACAGGAGCCCTAGATTTAATTCATGGGAAGAGCTTTGTAACCGTGTTTACTAAGTAAACAGGGCTGCAGGCTCAGGCTGGGGTCTGCAGTTCAGCATTGATGGGACGGTGACATGAATTTGGAAGGAAGGAAGAAAGAGAAAGGAAAGGTTTTCTCTAACAAGGTAAGCTTTCTCTTTTGAAACAACCTCACTTGCCTTCCTATCCAAAATGCTTACTCAGTTGAGTTTAGAAAAGTCCAGGGCCACTGGGAGAAAAAGTAGGTGGACTTCAGAGTTGGAGGAAGTTTACTTAGGTGTACAGGGAAATAACAGGAGACAATAGACTGCCTTCCTTTTGTTCCTCTAGCCAAAATGGCCCGAGTCACATTGGCCCCACTGTTTTCTCTGGAGTGAAAGAGAACAGTCCATTTTGCTATCTACACAGCCTGTTTGTCTTCTGACTCCTAGGTTGGGGAAGTTTTGCTGAGATCATGTAGTTGTAAATTCCATGTACAGGAGATCACAAGCCCTTAAATACAACTATGTTAGTTAGGTTTCATATTTTTCACACAAGGTAGGCACAGATTCAGTAAGTGCTAATTGATTCACATTAAAATATGGATTATTTTAAGAGAGTTTAGTGTTTAATGATCCAAACCTTTATTAAGCATGGATTCGAATTCTGGCCTTGTTGGCTGCATGATTTTGAAGCAACCATTTCACCACCATGGTGGTAGTTTTCTTAAGTATCTCACAATGACACACACACATAAAAGTAGTTTCTAAATGTTTTATAGACGTGTAAGAATAGAGTGGATTCAGTTTCTCATTACTGGGTGTCTGCTATATACTGAGCAAACTATTTGTATATTGCCTCAGATATTCATGATTTATTTGAGTCTCAAAACAGTCCTGTGAAAAGATCAGAATCCACATTTTGAGGATGAAAAAGAGAGGCTCACAGAAGTGAAAATAATTTACAGATACCTCTTACAGGTGAGATGGAATTTGAATGAGGGTCGTTAACATCAATTTGTTTTCTATCAACAATGACAAAAGTTCAGAAAACAAGGAGCCAAACTGAGGGGCTGGAGGAAGGGCTTGCTCACTTAAGATAGACCAAATTCCTATTCGGTTTAGTGATTTTCTGTCTAAGACGAGCTTTGTAAAGCCAGTCTAGTTCACTAACACAGGACTAATGGGAGAGAGAGAGAGAAAAAAAAAACATTATCACATTAAAAGAGCGACTTGCAAATTCTAGGGAAAACCTTCATGCAAATTTCCCTGATTCATAAGGATTGGGTCAGAGTACCAAAGTATGCCTACAAAGTAACTGAAAGGAAGGAGGGGTTTGACTTCCTCCTTAGGTTGAAACAAGAAATTGGTGTACACTAATTAAATTATATTGAATTTCAAGTAGCCCCGAACTTGTCCTTACTCTGAATGGCTCTGCCTTTTTACTTCCTAAAGGGATTTTCTTTTTGCTTTTACCCAGCACTCATGCTCACCTTACTTATCTCGTTTTTTGTTTTCCTTTTTCCATACTAGTCCAATTTTTCTCTGCAGGCCTGCCAGCAAGAAACATGCCATAGCCCTGATGACAAATTTACACAATGATTTCATGTCTTTATTCTCATTTGATCTTCATAAGGAACCACTGAGAGACCCAAAGTATAGATTTTTACTATTTAAAAATTAGATTAGTCTCAGGAAGCTACATAATTTGCTCAGTGTCATGTGATGAATAAACAGTGAAGGCAGAAGTGGATTTTCTCTGTCTCTCTGTCTCTGTCTGTCTCTGTCTCTGTCTCTGTCTCTGTCTCTGTCTCTCTGTCTCTCTCTCTCTCTCTGTCATGAAATGTCCATGTGGTTCTAAAGGAAGTTTATGGGTTTTTTCCTTTCCTCTGCCCTTAAAGTGTATAATAAAAACCAAAGTAAAAAACATCAATGACAACTTCAGTCTCAAGGCAGAAAGATAGGAAGTCAGTAATTTAAAGGAAGAAAAACTAGTACTTACAAGATGCGTGGTAAGTTACAGATACTGTATCTTATTTAAACATAGACAGTACACACACACACACACACACACACACACACACATATATATATATATATATATATGAGAGAGAGAGAGAGAGAGAGAGAGAGAAGGTTATATAGTCCCCCCAGATTGGCTTTTAAGTTCTTGAACCTTCACCTCCATAAGTACTACTAGGATTATAGGTATGTGTCATCATAACTGCCCCAAGGTCTGGCTTACATTAAACCAAGTTTCTTCCATGAACAGAATGTCAGCCTGAAATGTATACATTTTATACCAATAAAAGTGCTTCTATATTTAGAATATGTTACCCAGTATCAGAACATTAGAATACATACATGTCTGTCATTACCATAAAGTGATGTTTTGGGCTAGGAGTACTTTCTTTGTTTGTACTACGACTTGGATTTGATTGCTAGGAACAAAGAAGGAAGGAGAAAGAGAGGAAGAGAGAGAGAGAGAGAGAGAGAGAGAGAGAGAGAGAGAGAGAGAGAGAGAGAGGGGTAAACAAAACTAAGTTTGTGATAGTGGTTGGCTTTATATTCAAACCTATTTATTCAATATTAATAATAATAGTCACTGTTACTTTTCATAACTACCTTTTGTGCATATGCAATTTTATTTGTGCTTTATACAGGTATAGATTGTTTATTTACTCTTCACAATAGCTCTATGAGACAGCGAATAGTGTTAGAGATGAAGATTCCAGTGAATCCAGGCTTCGTTTAAGAGGTGTGAGTCCAAAGCCTCTGCCCTGCTTTTAAAACATGGAAATCCAATCCATATCTTACATGACTATGAGAAATAAGGTCGCAGATATGAAAAGTACATCGTAAAGTAAAACTGCTAGGTTCTTTATTCCTCAGATTTTTGGAACATTAGTCACCACTTCCAACTTTGAATGCTTGTTCATTCTACGCTAACAGTCTGTACTAAGTCTCTCCAGACATTTCTAAAATTATCATCTAAGACTGCAGTACTGGGGCTCTTACCTGGAATTGTTTTCTCTCTAGGTAAATAAGCTGAGGACACAGCTGCCTTGCTGGTACTTCTTTGAGAAGGAAGTTTGAATGAAGTCCAGTGTACACGCAGAAGTCCACTGAGCGAAGGTCACTCCTTCCAGGTTGAGGGTCCTAAGGAATGGCTAAATGTGTTTCCAGGCATAGTATTGTGTGTAGTTACATGTGACTATACCTGTGTTTCACCAGTAAATGTGAGTATTGGCATCATGTGCGAGAAATGACTCTGAGGACTTTTTAAATACAAAATTTTTCAGTTCCACATGTCTGTGTTCCATTAGATTATAAAATTTCCATAACTTTTACCACGTCAATACTATATAGCTTGGCTCTGTATGTTTCCTTGTTCCATGGATAAGAAACTGGGGCTCATTAACGTAAAGAAACTTGCCTGAAGTCACTATTCAAACTAGTGCTAGAAGCTAGTCTGCAGCTAACAGGTGGGGACATGCATGCCTATTCATTCCTTTCACTTTAACAGTGGATGCTGTGGCCTGCCTACTAGGCCCCCTGCTCCGCATCTGCTAATAGATATATGGTCACCTGTATTCCGTGACAGCCACTCTCAAGAATTTTATAGTACAATGTAGATAGTGAAGGCAATTTCCTAGGAGACTGCAATTTCCTAGGAGACTGCAAGATACATTAACAAACTGTAGCTAAGAGAAAGAAAAAAAGGCAGACAAGCAAGCCATCAGGAACGATCTCCTGTGCTCCAAACATTGGTATTACTAAAGTCCTCTTAAGTAACTTTTTCTGATTTATTCCTCCAAGGCTGATACTAAACTTATGTTCCACGTGAGTTTAACATAGCTGTTAAATAATAACCAGCTTATATAACCAATCAGTGGGGAGACATGTTTCTGCATGAACTTGCTCCCCCACCCCCAAAGACATGCCTATCTTTACACCTAGGGCTTTCTGCCAGTCATAATATGGAGGCTGGTGATTAATATTTACATGATTGCTGTTATGGAAAAGCCTGAGAGCTCAGATTTAAAAAGTCTTTAAGTTTGATTTTAATCATAGTTTAAGTGTCTGGGCCTACTTAGCATAAATACCTGTGCCCTTCTTAGCTACCTGTGAATCTGTGCATTCCTTTTAATATTTTGTGATAGTAGGGCTTGGATTAATTAATCAACTAACTAATTGATTTTTAAAAGTTTCTTTTCTTTATGTAGCCCAGGATGGGCTTGAATATATAAACCTCCTGCCTCAATTCCTTTGTCTCAACCTCTTGAGTACTGAAATTAGTGGTTCACCACCACACCCAGGAAACTGAATTTCTAGTTTGGAGTAATAGTCCATATTACTTATGCTTTGAGTTGAATATTTAATGAAACAGGTTGTTTAATGCACTGAACATGGTGTTTTGCCTTTAGTCACATCTCACTGAAACATAGTTATTATCAAGGTTATCTCCTTGTATGATTATCTCTCTGTTTCTAAAGTAAACGTAGCCACATGCAATTGCATATTTTAGAATGCTTGCAGTTTTTCTAGCTGTACCTATTCCTGTGAGCATATGCAGGGTTACCCAGCATATACATGTTAGTGTGCAAATGCATTTTTGTGCCCACATACATCTCAGGTGCTGGAATTATATTTCCTGGAATTAAATTTCAACTCTAATTTCTGTTAACTAAGATGGCCTTGGGCAAATTGCTTTACATCTGTTTCCAATTCCTCCACTAGACCATGGGGAATAATGGCATCTACTTCATAGGGTGGTTGCAAGGCTTAAAATTTTGATTTGTATTAGATGGTTAGAACGATCCCACCATAGACACAATGAATATCTATTTACTGTTGTTGTTATTCCAAAGGTGGCTGTGTCTCGATGTTGACAATGTGATTGCATGTGGATTTAAGTAAATTCATGTGTGCCCATATGAACGTTTATGTTTATGGTTCTGGTCACTATGTATGGTATGACTTAGTACCTTCGGCCCAGGTTCAAGAATTCTAATCTTCTTGCTTAAAACAATGAAGTAAGAGGATAGAAAGCTGAGTATGGCAGTGAATCATGATGGGACCAGGGAAGTGAGTTTATGTACCGAATTGGGAACCAGTGGAGAATCTAAGATGTTCAAACAACTTCCCTCACATACTTTTATTTCATTTTTCTCTATTTTTTATCATTTTAAAGCCAAAAATGAAACATTTACAAAATGTCTGTAAATTCTATATTGCGCAGCATATTTTCAGAAACTGAATTCATCCAAATAAATAGAATACAGATAAAAGAACAGAACATGGCCTCTTCCCTTCCTAGTCACTGATCTTTGCCTCAAGGGTGAAAATTATCTTCATTTTTTTATAGTGTTAAGGATGGAACCCAAGAACTAATGTACAGTGTGTAGTATACAACTGAGCTGTTTTTACTTCTCTCCTTAATTTTAACAGAACAGATTTACTTTCTGTAATTTGCCCTTTACCTGAATGAAATCATCCAATGTATATGCTTTTGTATTTTTCTTTAGGGTTGCCTTTACCAATCTGCCCATTGTGTTGTGCATAGTTTCAGCTTGTTCATTACTACTGCCTTTTTGAATTCCATTGCATAAATAAAATGCAATTTACTCAACCATTTCAATATTGATTGACATTTTGGCTGTATTCGTTTTGGGTCTATGAATATTCCAGCAAATGTCCTTTGATGTTTTCCTCACATGTTTCTAAATATGATTTATTGATTATGGGAAGTAGCAGCTATGAGTCATTTTTTGCTTAAGGGAAAAGGGACAAAGGAAGAATTACTAAGTTCATTAAGATACCAAGTCAGTCAGTATGGTCTAATCATCATTCTGATGACTGTTTCCTGGTTTGAGGGTCAGAGTTCGTTCTTTCTTCCATACTGCTGAAAGAACAGAATTCAGGTTTCTCTTCTGAAGGAAGCAATACATGAATAGTAGTACGGGTGAATTTTTAACTTTGTTCTCTAACAGCCTATATATATAGAGGCCACTGGATATTTGCTGGCCTGAATGGAATCTAGTGAGGTTATAATACAGAACAACAATGGCAACAGCAACAAAATCTTGGGTTAATTGGGTTTTGCTTTTCAGCCATTTCCTCTGTTTCTTGCTGCTATAATTTTCCAGACACATGCAAAATTCCTTTGTTCTCTTTTTATCTTTTGTTTCCTTCAAACCAGCAGATACCATTCCCTGTTTCTCAAAGTACTGTGGGCCATGAAGGCAGGCCATCTTCTCTGGGCTTTACTGTTGATGCACTCCTTGTGTTCTCTACCAACTGACGGGGCCATTCGAAACTACTACCTGGGCATCCAGGATATACAGTGGAACTATGCTCCCAAAGGAAGAAATGTCATCACAAATCAGACTCTGAACAATGACACGTAGGTTTCCTCTCATGTATTATTAGAGGTAGAGAAGAAAAAGAACATTCTTGCAGTTCAAGAGCTAGTCTTTTGGGGGTCCTTTCTTAGGATATCATAGCATCCAGTTTCCAGTCTCTTTGGACCACACATGCAACAAAAGGTTCATGGAAACAATGTTGACTCAGCATCCAACATCCCATTCCAAGTTTTATTTTTCAGCAATGAAGCACCTTAGCATTTTTAGATTCCTAATGATAAGTACATATTTCTTTGCATCTAAGATGGGATTCATAATGCCAACCTATCAACAGCTGTTTGGTTTATTTTAAATGAAAGATATATAGTATTTATAAGACATGTATAGTGAAATTGTGCTTTGGTACCCTGGTAGAACTACCCTAATTCTAGATATGTGAAAAAGTCTTACAAGCAAGGAAATGGCAGTAACAGATAACTTGTAGATAAGAGCTCTAGGAGAGATGCCATACTCTATATCTACAAATATGTCATCTAATTCCTGAAATATCTATAGGAAGTATGAATTTCATCAATATTGTGATATGGAGATAGAACCTAGGATCTTGTACACTTTACCACTGAGCAACATGTAAACATAAGCTGCCTTGCTTTCATAGATGAGAAAACAGGCTCATGAAAGTCAAGTGACTATAGCTAGTAAATGGAGGAGCTGGTGGGGGGTCAAATATCTGTAAAGTGGATGTGTACTTGATTCTGTTTTTAACCATTGTACCCCTCACATTAAAGTTACCTCTCTTCTCTTCTCTTCTCTTCTCTTCTCTTCTCTTCTCTTCTCTTCTCTTCTCTTCTCTTCTCTTCTCTTCTCTTCTCTTCCACTACAGTCTCTAATCCTCTGTTCCCCCTTCCATCTCTCTCTTTTTCCCTCCCACCCTATCTTTTTATTTCTTACTTTTTGAGACAAAGTCTTATTTATACTCTTGGACAGGATATTCTGAACTTCACTATGTAACTCTTGCTATATTTGAACTCATGAAAGTCTTCCTGCTCCAGCCTGCCTAACAATAGAAAGGTTGAACATTTCTTGACCTTAGAAACTGGTTAATGCTTCACCAAAAGTTAAGAGAAAATGAGTGAGTGTATTATAGCATCTTTTGCAATGGCGGTTCACTTATCTCTCCAAAGCCCAAAGTTTACCATCTTAAAGTATTAACAACTTTGGTTTTCTCTTTCTGTTTTCATAGTCCTAGTATAAAACTTAAAACCTCATATATTGTAGGAAAGTGTTCTCTAACACTGAGATGTATGGTTAGCATAAGCTGTCTTTTGATACAAACTATTCGTTCAGCTTTGAAGTCAAAACTCTTCTATTAATCTTTCTCTGAAAGAATAAAAAACAATTACTCACCTTAATGATTTCAAGTAATAGCATTGAACTTTGGTAATTTTCTAGGTGCTATCCTAAAGATTCCTGAAGTTTTAGTTTACTTCTTTTTTCTCATGGTTCTAAGAATCAAATCCAAGACCATGTTCACATGCACTTTAGCACCAAGACCTAAAACATAAAATTCTTTTTGTCACAACAACTTTCAAGGTCAAATCCTGTGATTACCTTCATTTGGAAGACAGTGAGATTATATACATTGAAGTTACTTGGAAGATGGTGAAATTACGTATGTAGAAGTTAAAGCAGCTTGTCCAATGTTTCAAAAATCTAAAAATGGAGTAGATGACATTTAATCCAATGTGGCCTGGCTCAAAGCCTGTGGTCATGATCACTGTGATCATTTGTTCTCCATATATAGCAGCGTGATGCTAAAAGTTACCCGAATGAGGAATTGACCATTTAAAAAGTTGTTATACCGCTGGTTGTCTCTTTGTCACTATATATTTGTTTGCACTATGTAAGAGTGACTCTTTGGATGTTAAAAGTTGGTGAAATATCAGCAATTTTGCATGCTTCAACTTTCTCCTTCACATTACATTTTCACAAGTGCAATTGTTAGCATTCTCTGGAGAAGAAACTTCCAGTTGTTTGAAGATGGTAGAAAGGTTGTAATTCTGTCTTGTATTTTCTCAGAGTGGCTTCCAGCTTCCTAAAGTCTGGCAAAAACAGGATAGGGGGTACTTACAAGAAGACTGTCTATAAGGAATACAGTGATGGCACATACACCAATGAAATAGCCAAGCCTGCCTGGTTGGGCTTCCTAGGACCACTGTTAAAGGCTGAGATGGGGGATGTCATCCTGATCCACCTGAAGAATTTTGCCAGCCGGCCTTATACCATTCACCCTCACGGTGTTTTCTATGAGAAGGACTCAGAAGGTAAAGCAACCCACCTTTTCTTTCTTATATTTCTACAAAGTATTGCTTTTCCTTTATGGCTATCTGAAAAGGAAGAGCTTGGAACAAGAGTTACCCCTCTCGACATTTTCTTAGTCTTTTGAACAGAACCTTGTTCTGTGCTTGAGGATAATTTAGAACTCATGATTCTCCTTCCTAGGTCTCCTGAGTGCTTGGATACTATCATACCCAATCCAAAATAGCTCTTTTCTTTTCCTTTCTGTTCTGTCCTGTCCTGTCCTGTCCTGTCCTGTCCTGTCCTGGCCTCCCCTCCCCTCCCCTCCCTTCCCCTCTCCTCTCCTCTCCTCTCCTTCGGTCTTTCTTTCCTTCCTTCCTTCCTTCCTTCCTTACTTCCTTCCTTCCTTCCTTCCTTTCTTTGCCAACATTGAAGCAAGCTTTATTAAATACTGTCCAAGACCATGGAGACTGGCCAGGGATTCCTAGATTATTTTTCCAAATTATATTAGTCAGGGGTTTATAAAGACAAAACCCACAAGGCTATGTACTTCCTGCATTCATCCAATCATGGGCAAACATACATCCAGACGTGCTTCCTGCCTATGTATCTGTCATCTATGTGTGATCAAGCATACATCCTGTGCAATTAGTGAAACTGGATAGCTTTTTTTCTTACTTACTGATTTACCATAACAAAACTTTTCTCAGAGTAAACATAGTTATGTACTAATATCAGTGCTGTTTACATCCATTGTGTGATTTGGAGAAGTTGCACATCTCTGTGCTCCAGATGCTATATCAGAAATATGGAAACAGTTCCTTTTTTTATTATTACAAGGAACTAATAGTAAGTCTACTGAGCATTTGAATATGCTTTTGAGAGAAAAGTTCTATAAAAGCAATGGAATGCTATTCTGAGTCCACAGCCTTCTAAAAAGTCTATTTTTTTAAAAAGGGTATTCAGTGTATTCTTTAGCATCTCCTAACATTTGAAGCACAATGGCCTAAAACAAATATTGTAGTTAGTGAGAGAATTAAATTGGGAAGTCAGAAGCTCTTGAGATGAAGATGCAGAGAAAAGGAACCCTTTTATACTGTTGAAAGGAAGGTAAATTATTATAGCCATTGCATATAGTTATATGTAATTCCTACAACTAGAACTATGTTACTGCCCAGAAATCCTATTGCTAGGTATAAATCCAAAGAAAATTATATCAACATGTTTAAGAGACATGTAATCTCATGATTATTATAGCACTATTCACAATAGTAATGTTATATAATTATCTTAAATGTCCATCTACAGATGAATAGACAAAAAACGGTAAGGATATGGGGAGTAGATTTGCAAGACTCTGCTGTATCCCATCCCCAGAACTGCAATATATTGCATTAACATATACATATATACATTAATCTATTATGATACATTAATTGACCTTAGGATAAAAGAGAAATTGTTTTATGACAACATGGAGTGATCTAGAAGGACACCATGTTAAGTGAACTAAAACAGCTATAGAAATATAAATGCCATATGATTCCTTTATGTATGGAATCTAAAATAGTTGTTATCAGAGACATTAAGAATAACAGTTATCAGAGGCTGGGGCAAAGAAAGGATAAGAGTGGGGAGAGATTACTCAAAATTCAATGCCACAAATAAGAAGAATAAACTTTGGTGTTCTATGGCATGCTAGGGTAGCATATATATCTAAAACACTTTGGAAATCATAACAAAGTAAATATTACTATGGTGATACGTGTGTGTGATTTTCACGCTTAGGAGGAAGAGGCTGTTAGGATAATGAGTTCCCTATATCAAACCATCAAACACCTCCTTTTAGTAAGTCAAAATTGTTAGAAACAGTAATCTTAAATGTAAAGAAATAAAAATACTTTCATTTTTATTTTCTCTACAAGGAGAAAGTAAGCCCGCTAATCATTAAATTGATTTTAATTTAAAACTCTTTGATTGTCAGCTGTATGCATTTCAAGGTGAGTGTTTGAAAAGTAGGACTCCCTATACCCTTAGACTGGGTCTCCTTATATACCCACACTGGTATCTTAACTGGAGATCCTCCAACTTCTGAGTGTTAATAGAACTGTACTGTCATGATTTTTTCTGAATATAGCTCTTCCCAAGTGATTTCTATTTTCATCAGAATTCTTTTATTTATTTTAATTTTACTTAATTTTATGTTTTAAAAAATAAATTATCAAATTCACCTCTCACCACTCATCCCCTCTCCTCCAATACCTTCCCTATCCTCACATTGCTATTCCTTCTTCCCAACTTCATGCACTCTATTCTTAAAGTCAACTCAGTACTCCACTTAGCGCTGCCAGTATGTGCATGGATAGAGGGCCATTAACTGGAGCATCAGTAGCCTCTCAAAGGCCACATTCCGAAGTAAATAGACTCTCCTTTCTCAGAAGCCATCATTTGCCATTAGCTCTTCAAATAAGGGTAGAACTTCATGATTATCCTTCATTCCATTCGTGCTTGCATTTTGCTTGGCTTGTTCTTTTGTGGATCTTATACATCCAATTTCTACTACTGTGAATTCATGTGTGCAACTGCCTTCGGATGCCCAGAAAACATCTTTAAAGCCAACAAAGAAGGTTCTTCAGTAGTATGTGGCCATCAATACAGAGACCTAAAACTGATCAATATGCAGAAAATTAGGAACTGAGGAGTGCTCAGATCTAATTGGGACATCTATACTGTATCCCATTCCCCAGAGCTTATGAATCAATGAGGAAGAGGGTACAAAATGATTGTAGGATCCAGAGGTAATGCATGATGTACAGTGGTTTGTTTCTCTCTTTTGCCCATTGTTGATGCGAGAACTGAGGTGAGAAACACTGTAGTATTGAACCTGTGAATGTAACGTTCCTCAAGACTTAAGTATCTGACATATCTCAAATATTTTTATATTTTCTAACATAATTTAATTTTTTATTCTTGTTTATGTGTATATGGTGTGTGTGTGTGTGTGTGTGTGTGTGTGTGTGTGTGTGTGTGTCAGTGTCGCAGTATACATGTTGATAACAACTTTGTGGAGATAGTTGATTTTTTCTGGCTTTACATGGGTCCTAGGGATTGAATTCAGGTCACCAGGCTTGTCAGTAAGTGCCTTTACCCACTCAGTGATATTACTGACTCATGTCTTCTTTTTTATCTATATCTGCTATCCTCCTAACTGGTATTAGACATGGACATTTTTATTTTCTAGGCTCACTATACCCAGATGGATCTTCTGGTTATCTGAAAGCTGATGATTCTGTTCCCCCTGGGGGAAGCCATGTCTACAACTGGAGTATTCCAGAAGGTCATGCACCCACTGAAGCAGACCCAGCCTGCCTCACCTGGATTTACCACTCTCATGTAGATGCTCCACGAGACATTGCAACTGGTCTCATTGGACCTCTTATCACCTGTAAAAGAGGTACTTACTCACACAACAAGCCATAAGATACAGTTTGGGACATCTCTGGGAAGCAGTGAGATATTTGAATTAAAAACGTATTGAGTAGCAACCTGAGCGATAGCTATTTATTAGCCTGCCAAACTCTCTTTCCACTGTTGTGTAGATTTCATTGTCTTTATAAAACACTCCCCAAACCTTCCAACTGCTTTTCTGTTGTTCCTTATTTTATTTTTAAAATTCAAGTTAGTGATGATGGCAGCCAGCACATATTTGAGTAAGTTAAGTGATAAGAACTTAGGAACGGATTTGGCTGATTGATGTATAATGGTTATTCTCAAGGATTAGTCATGTTTGAAGATCATGGGATTGCAGGTTGAAGATACAGACAAGGGTGATAGGAGGAAATTATTTTAGGACATGTATTTCCCTCATTTATGTAATAGGTTCACCTGGCAAACTTGAAAATGAAAGGTAGCATCAGAAACCTTTTCTGTTGTTGGCTCCTATCCTCTCTCTACCTATTTCTTCTTATGAGAAACACTTGTAGCCTATTATCAAAGATCACTTTTTATGCTTGTCCAGGGACTCTGGATGGTAACTCCCCACCTCAAAGGAAGGATGTGGACCATAATTTCTTCCTCCTCTTCAGTGTGATAGATGAGAACCTTAGCTGGCACCTTGATGACAACATTGCTACTTACTGCTCAGACCCTGCCTCAGTGGACAAAGAAGATGGACCATTTCAAGACAGCAATAGGATGCATGGTGAGCTAGGAGGAAGTGACTGCATTGTGAAAATGAAGGCTCTTATGGAGATTTTCCACTAGGCATAGGATTTGTTGTGCTCATTCACAAAGACGAAGAGTAGGTGGAAAGACCAAGGGCATGTTACCTTTCTGTTTTGTCTGGAAATATTGAGGCTCATAACATTTTGAATCGAAAAATAGCTCAACTCGAATCTCACTTCTTATCTCTCCAGTTATAGGCTCTGCACTTGCCTTTAAGGGTATCTTTCTCATAGTGTAAAATAGCCAAGATTATTGATTATGAATCATATACAATATATTTAGTCACTGAATGAGTTGTACATTCATATAAATAATATTGCCTTGGTTTTAAAAGAATGCAAGATAGCAGAATTATCTACTTTCTGGAGAAATTGACCATTTTCCTGATGTTGTACTTTTGGTTTATATTTATTTTTTTAAATTGGGAGTGCACGAATACAGTCCCGTTACTACAAATTATGCAGAGTTTCACATATTTGGGGTCAGCACATCCAGAGCACAATGGGTAATTGGCTTATACTAGAAAAGAATTGATTATATCAATTAAATTAAAGATAAAAGTACAGAACCCCAAGTCTTGAGCAGAGAATTGATTTTAGGAATAGGTATATCCTGACATTGTTTTTGCTAGGTTAAAGGAATGCATCCAAAGTGAAAAAAGGGAGCTGAAATCTCAGTGGCAAGATATAAAAGATAGATTGGGTAGTCTAAATTTATTTTGGGTTTTTATAAAAATGGATTACAGTAGCCATGATAGTCAGGTAATATAACACTCATACTGTGGTAACTTCAGAATGAAACTAGCCAGAAAGGAAAGAATGGTTTGGAAAACATTTCACAGAGCTTCCTCAGATGGCTGGATTTGGAATATTGATTTTATTACCTTATAAATGTGTAGTTCTTAGATAGAAGTAATTTAGAAGCTCTTAGAAGAACCTTCACTTCTTTATGTCTTAGTTTTCTCAGTTTTTGAATACAACCAATGATATTTGCCTACTAATTTTAGTCATTCATAATGTTTAAATGCAATAGAGCATATGTTCAGTATAGTGTACTCTTTAGAACTTCATTTGAATGTTATCCACTCTTACTGTCCGATGGTAAGGTTTTTCCCTATTAATCCGTCATTTCCTAATTTCGGATTTTGTTTTTCTGCAGCAATCAATGGGTTTGTCTTTGGGAACTTACCCGAGTTGAGCATGTGTGCGCAGAAGCATGTGGCCTGGCACTTGTTTGGCATGGGCAATGAGATAGATGTCCATACAGCTTTCTTCCACGGACAGACACTGAGTATCCGTGGACACCGCACTGATGTTGCTCACATTTTTCCAGCCACCTTTGTGACTGCTGAGATGGTGCCCCAGAAGTCTGGAACCTGGTTAATTAGCTGTGTGGTGAACAGTCACTTGAAAAGTAAGACCTACCATTTTCACTCTTGGAAAAGATGAGGGAAGTGTCGTTAATGGTCAGTAGGAAGCACGGCTTCTAGTTCAGAGCCATCTATCTAATAGGTCTTTTAGCATTCTTGGTGTAAATAACTAAACTGAAGTGAGATATTTAGGTTATTTCTTTCCTCTGCCATTAACATGCTGGGTAAATTTAGAAAAAAAATGAGTTTAACCTTCCAGATAAAATTTCACACAAAACTACCTAGGAATGAATAGGCAGAGTTTTAAACTTCATTTTTTTCTGAGAAGGTTAAGGGATAGGTTTCAGAAGTATTTTCAGTTAGTTGAATATATAAGAAAATCATTGTATAGTGTCATTGAGTAGTGACCCCATAGTAAGGATACTGTAGCATTTGGTCTGGAAGACTTTGGAGAAAGAAAGTGGTTAATGTAATATCATAGCATCTCGAGGGTTATCCTCGGAAAGAAAAGATATAAAAGAAAATGGAAAGAACACTAGATAAGTGATTTTTGAGTTTTGAGGTTTAATGAAATATTCACTATACACCAATGGGCAAGTGTCTTTCTAATTTTATACTTCATCTAAATAGTCTGTAGATAGCTTAGTTCATACTTTCTAGAATTACTTGATATATTATGAATTATGAGGGTATTGGGAAAGTCTCATATGACTATGTAACACTGGGTCAGAACAGGAGGGGATCTATATATACTGGTATATTTGGGTAGCTGGATTGATATTCATGCTCCAGTGACTGAAGTCTGCCTTTGGCATCATAGGTGCTTGGGAAAGGGGCAAGATGTTTACTGGGGTTAGGGATGCAGCATAATAGTAGAGCAAGCAAGAGCATTGGATTCAAGACAGCATGACTTCACATCCTGGCTCTGTCACTTTGGGAAATCTTAAGGAAGGCAATAATGGTTTTTACCTCAAAAAGTTTTATTGAAATTTCAGAAATATTAAGCTTAAAATTTCTAAGGGAGTAATGTGTCAGAAAAAAAATGAGCACTTGACTTCTGTAACTGAAGGTAAGTTCTTAAGTATAATGTTTTCTGCCAATTATAGCTACATAATTTTGGAAAGTTACATAACCTCTTTGATTTTTATTTTTCTCCATCTTGAAGGAGGGCAGTAAAAGTGTTTCATAGGTATTTGGAAATTTAGATGAAGACAGAATGGGCACTTGGCACAATATTTGATATACGTGTTCATCAGAAATTAATATATCTTAAAGTAAAATAAAATAAACAAAACAAATATTGCTTGTGTTACCTTATACTTCAGGCTTCTAATATGGGTGGAAAAGTTTCCTTAGGAGTTTTTAAGACAAAAAAAGGTACTGGAGCTGAGCAGCATGCATATATTTTTAAGGAGATATAGATATATAAAATCTGTTATTATTATGTTTCAATGTACTATTAGCCATATTTGGGACTATCTACAAACTAAATTTTCTGAAAATTACAGATATAAAGCATTATCTCCATTTATGGGAGTGGCTCATTATTTTCTTTGCTTCCCAGTTTATAAATAATGTAGGCTTCTTTTAAACTTGATGCACATTCCTCCTGAGGTAGACATCTCATTGTCTTCATTTAGAAAACAAATGTGCTCAGATTGAGGCCTTACCTAAGGTCTCATAGATATTAATACATATTTGGCTTAAACTTAGATCTCCTGACTCAAGATTCTATGCTGGTGCTGCCATATAGATGTTTTCAAATACATGAATGAGATCTAGTAAATGTGTCAGTGATTGCCTGGGCTCACTCTATTAGCCAGAATCTTAAGGAGTCAGGAAAAGTGGTACATTTGGAAATAGAGGTAAAAAGACTAGGAGAAAATGAAAGGAGACAAAACAAGGAAGAGTATATACTCTAAGTAGGGATCCTAACAGTACAAAGAGAAAGCTATGTGGTTTTTTTCTAGGTGGCATGCAGGCCTTCTACAAGGTTGATTCTTGTTCCATGGACCCACCCGTGGAGCAGCTCACAGGCAAAGTTCGTCAGTACTTCATTCAAGCCCATGAGATTCAATGGGACTATGGTCCAATAGGGCATGATGGCAGAACTGGGAAGAGTTTGAGAGAGCCAGGAAGGTAAGAGGCAGAAGGCTCCTGTCCCTACACCTAGCCAAATACCTGTTATACCCCTTGAAATCTCTACTTAGGTGATCACAATTTTGCCTAGATGCAATTGCTATTACCATCCATTTCCCTGTGGCTTTCTCCTTTGCAGTATGTAGCCAGCTCTTTGCAAGGTTAGACCATATCTTCAATGTTTCAAATAGAATTGAAGTTGTTCTCACTGGTCTACATGGCCACATTTAAAAGGGAAAGAGCCTAGGTGGTACCAGTTCCTCATCAATTGAAATGACTTTTCTTTTTTTTCAATCTATTATTTGCTTTTCTCCTTCTTTTCTTCTTTTAATCTGAACACGGGTATAAAAAAGCAGTTTGAGAAATTTATGGGAGAAGAGGCTGCTTGTGGCGAGTCCATGTTCATCCTTTTGTAGGAACATCTCCAGAATCCTTTTTTTTCTTTTTAATACATGAAGCACATTTACAAAAGTGAAAGCAGGAAGTTAGTTATTTACTTGGTTGCTAGACCTGGGTTCTAACTCATTGGGTCATTGACAATGCCAGTTCCTTCACAGAGGTGGCATTTGGAAGATGACTGGGGCAAAACATTGGAAAGATATGCAGATGGCTTAGGGCAGAATCAAGGGAGTATTGGACAGATTGATGTGGGTTGACTGGAAGGTGAAATGTAGTACCCGGATTGAGATTCATTCACTCTAACTGCATAGAAATCATGGATAGGCATCTTTGCTTCCTTTCCATGTTTGACAGCAGCAAGTGATGGTAACAAACAGAAGTAACAGAAGTATCACCCTCTTATATTGCAGTCCTTAAACTGGCATTAGATGCTGGAACACTTAGTAGCACAGAGTATACAGAATTTTGGCCATTGGCAACAGTTAATTTTATGTATCTTATTCAAGAATCCGAGGCCTTTGACTCTAAAGATTTGGGAGTTCTTTGTGAGGCGATTGCTAACCAGAGACTCCATGGGTTCTTTGTCATGGCTTCGTTTAGCCCCCTCTCTCAGGTTTTCTAGTTCCATTTCATGTCTTCTTTCTGAACTGACTGTCTTCAAACCATTCAGTGGCTTCTTCATCTGTCATTGTTCTCTGTAAACACTTGTGGTATCAATCTCTATATGCTGGAACCAGGGTGCACCAGAGGCACCTGCTGACCGACGGCTGCTTGTGAGTCAGTGCTATTCAGAGACTGGACTTGGGGCATGGTAGGGATTTCTTAGGAATAGTGCATTTCTTCTCACTGAAAATAGAATCCTGAAGATTTGTGCTGATATGTGGGACCCCACCTGAAACTGTCAGATACTCTGCAGCTGTGATGTTGGCCCTGTTAGGTAAATCCAGGCCTTGTGTACTGCTAATATGCAGGTGTAAGGCTTCCACAAATACTACTTATTCAGTTATCAAATGGCATTTTCCAGTGTTCTCTACTGGGAATCCTGGCCCTGGGATCTCAAATTAGGTACTGGTTGCAAATAGATCTTTTGGGAGCTCCATCTGGATGGCACCAGCTTCTGGGACTGCCTTCAAGGCTGTTGTCAAGCAACCATGAAAGCAGCAGCACTTATTAGTTGGAAGCTTGGTGCTTAGAAATGCATACTGGGAGCAGCTCTCTGCTCCCAGACCCGGTGAGAGAGAGACCCAACCGCCTGGTCAGGTGGGCACTCCTGAGGCTGCAGAGCGGAAGAGACCACCAACACTGCTCACCTCTGCCCACATCCCTGGCCCAAGAGGAAACTGTATAAGGCCTCTGGGCTCCCGTGGGGGAGGGCCCAGGAGCGGCAGGACCCCTGTGCCTGAGACACCACCGGAACCTGAAAGAAACAGACCGGATAAACAGTTCTCTGCACCCCAATCCCGTGGGAGGGAGAGCTAAACCTTCAGAGAGGCAGACAAGCCTGGGAAACCAGAAGTGACTGCTCCCTGCACACACATCTCGGACGCCAGAGGAAAAAGCCAAAGACCATCTGGAACCCTGGTGCACTGAAGTTCCCGGAAGGGGCGGCACAGGTCTTCCTGGTTGCTGCCGCTGCAGAGAGCCCGTGGGCAGCACCCCACGAGCGAACCTGAGCCTCGGGACCACAGGTAAGACCAAATTTTCTGCTGCAAGAAAGCTGCCTGGTGAACTCAAGACACAGGCCCACAGGAACAGCTGAAGACCTGTAGAGAGGAAAAACTACACGCCCGAAAGCAAAACACTCTGTCCCCATAACTGACTGAAAGAGAGGAAAACAGGTCTACAGCACTCCTGACACACAGGCTTATAGGACAGTCTAGCAACTGTCAGAAATAGCAGAACAAAGTAACACTAGAGATAATCTGATGGCGAGAGGCAAGCGCAGGAACACAAGCAACAGAATCCAAGACTACATGGCATCATCGGAGCCCAATTCTCCCACGAAAGCAAACACGGAATATCCAAACACACCAGAAAAGCAAGATCTAGTTTCAAAATCATATTTGATCATGATGCTGGAGGATTTCAAGAAAGACATGAAGAACTCCCTTAGAGAACAAGTAGAAGCCTACAGAGAGGAATCGCAAAAATCCCTGAAAGAATTCCAGGAAAACATAAATAAACAAGTAGAAGCCCATAGAGAGGAGACACAAAAATCCCTGAAAGAATTCCAGGAAAACACAATCAAACAGTTGAAGGAATTAAAAATGGAAATAGAAGCAATCAAGAAAGAATACATGGAAACAACCCTGGATATAGAAAACCAAAAGAAGAGACAAGGAGCTGTAGATACAAGCTTCACCAACAGAATACAAGAGATGGAAGAGAGAATCTCAGGAGCAGAAGATTCCATAGAAATCATTGACTCGACTGTCAAAGATAATGTAAAGCAGAAAAAGCTACTGGTCCAAAACATACAGGAAATCCAGGACTCAATGAGAAGATCAAACCTAAGGATAATAGGTATAGAAGAGAGTGAAGACTCCCAGCTCAAAGGACCAGTAAATATCTTCAACAAAATCATAGAAGAAAACTTCCCTAACCTAAAAAAAGAGATACCCATAGACATACAAGAAGCCTACAGAACTCCAAATAGATTGGACCAGAAAAGAAACACCTCCCGTCACATAATTGTCAAAACACCAAACGCACAAAATAAAGAAAGAATATTAAAAGCAGTAAGGGAAAAAGGTCAAGTAACATATAAAGGGAGACCTATCAGAATCACACCAGACTTCTTGCCAGAAACTATGAAGGCCAGAAGATCCTGGACTGATGTCATACAGACCCTAAGAGAACACAAATGCCAGCCCAGGTTACTGTATCCAGCAAAACTCTCAATTAACATTGATGGAGAAACCAAGATATTCCATGACAAAACCAAATTTACACAATATCTTTCTACAAATCCAGCACTACAAAGGATAATAAATGGTAAAGCCCAACATAAGGAGGCAAGCTATACCCTAGAAGAAGCAAGAAACTAATCGTCTTGGCAACAAAACAAAGAGAATGAAAGCACACAAACATAACCTCACATCCAAATATGAATATAAAGGGAAACAATAATCACTATTCCTTAATATCTCTCAATATCAATGGCCTCAACTCCCCAATAAAAAGACATAGATTAACAAACTGGATATGCAACGAGGACCCTGCATTCTGCTGCCTACAGGAAACACACCTCAGAGACAAAGACAGACACTACCTCAGAGTGAAAGGCTGGAAAACAACTTTCCAAGCAAATGGTCAGAAGAAGCAAGCTGGAGTAGCCATTCTAATATCAAATAAAATCAATTTCCAACTAAAAGTCATCAAAAAAGATAAGGAAGGACACTTCATATTCATCAAAGGAAAAATCCACCAAGATGAACTCTCAATCCTAAATATCTATGCCCCAAATACAAGGGCATCTACATGCGTAAAAGAAACCTTACTAAAGCTCAAAACACACATTGCACCTCACACAATAATAGTGGGAGATTTCAACACCCCACTCTCATCAATGGACAGATCATGGAAACAGAAATTAAACAGTGATGTCGACAGACTAAGAGAAGTCATGAGCCAAATGGACTTAACGGATATTTATATAACATTCTATCCTAAAGCAAAAGGATATACCTTCTTCTCAGCTCCTCATGGTACTTTCTCCAAAATTGACCATATAATTGGTCAAAAAACGGGCCTCAACAGGTACAGAAAGATAGAAATAATCCCATGCGTGCTATCGGACCACCACGGCCTAAAACTGGTCTTCAATAACAATAAGGGAAGAATGCCCACATATACATGGAAATTGAACAATGCTCTACTCAATGATAACCTGGTCAAGGAAGAAATAAAGAAAGAAATTAAAAACTTTTTAGAATTTAATGAAAATGAAGATACAACATACTCAAACTTATGGGACACAATGAAAGCTGTGCTAAGAGGAAAACTCATAGCGCTGAGTGCCTGCAGAAAGAAACAGGAAAGAGCATATGTCAGCAGCTTGACAGCACACCTAAAAGCTCTAGAACAAAAAGAAGCAAATACACCCAGGAGAAGTAGAATGCAGGAAATAATCAAACTCAGAGCTGAAATCAACCAAGTAGAAACAAAAAGGACCATAGAAAGAATCAACAGAACCAAAAGTTGGTTCTTTGAGAAAATCAACAAGATAGATAAACCCTTAGCCAGACTAACGAGAGGACACAGAGAGTGTGTCCAAATTAACAAAATCAGAAATGAAAAGGGAGACATAACTACAGATTCAGAGGAAATTCAAAAAATCATCAGATCTTACTATAAAAACCTATATTCAACAAAATTTGAAAATCTTCAGGAAATGGACAATTTCCTAGACAGATACCAGGTATCGAAGTTAAATCAGGAACAGATAAACCAGTTAAACAACCCCATAACTCCTAAGGAAATAGAAGCAGTCATTAAAGGTCTCCCAACCAAAAAGAGCCCAGGTCCAGACGGGTTTAGTGCAGAATTCTATCAAACCTTCATAGAAGACCTGATACCAATATTATCCAAACTATTCCACAAAATTGAAACAGATGGAGCCCTACCGAATTCCTTCTACGAAGCCACAATTACTCTTATACCTAAACCACACAAAGACACAACAAAGAAAGAGAACTTCAGACCAATTTCCCTTATGAATATCGACGCAAAAATACTCAATAAAATTCTGGCAAACCGAATTCAAGAGCACATCAAAACAATCATCCACCATGATCAAGTAGGCTTCATCCCAGGCATGCAGGGATGGTTTAATATACGGAAAACCATCAACGTGATCCATTATATAAACAAACTGAAAGAACAGAACCACATGATCATTTCATTAGATGCTGAGAAAGCATTTGACAAAATTCAACACCCCTTCATGATAAAAGTCCTGGAAAGAATAGGAATTCAAGGCCCATACCTAAACATAGTAAAAGCCATATACAGCAAACCAGTTGCTAACATTAAACTAAATGGAGAGAAACTTGAAGCAATCCCACTAAAATCAGGGACTAGACAAGGCTGCCCACTCTCTCCCTACTTATTCAATATAGTTCTTGAAGTTCTAGCCAGAGCAATCAGACAACAAAAGGAGATCAAGGGGATACAGATCGGAAAAGAAGAAGTCAAAATATCACTATTTGCAGATGACATGATAGTATATTTAAGTGATCCCAAAAGTTCCACCAGAGAACTACTAAAGCTGATAAACAACTTCAGCAAAGTGGCTGGGTATAAAATTAACTCAAATAAATCAGTTGCCTTCCTCTATACAAAAGAGAAACAAGCCGAGAAAGAAATTAGGGAAATGACACCCTTCATAATAGACCCAAATAATATAAAGTACCTCGGTGTGACTTTAACCAAGCAAGTAAAAGATCTGTACAATAAGAACTTCAAGACACTGAGGAAAGAAATTGAAGAAGACCTCAGAAGATGGAAAGATCTCCCATGCTCATGGATTGGCAGGATTAATATAGTAAAAATGGCCATTTTACCAAAAGCAATCTACAGATTCAATGCAATCCCCATCAAAATACCAATCCAATTCTTCAAAGAGTTAGACAGAACAATTTGCAAATTCATCTGGAATAACAAAAAACCCAGGATAGCTAAAGCTATCCTCAACAATAAAAGGACTTCAGGGGGAATCACTATCCCTGAACTCAAGCAGTATTACAGAGCAATAGTGATAAAAACTGCATGGTATTGGTACAGAGACAGACAGATAGACCAATGGAATAGAATTGAAGACCCAGAAATGAACCCACACACCTATGGTCACTTGATTTTTGACAAAGGAGCCAAAACCATCCAATGGAAAAAAGATAGCATTATCAGCAAATGGTGCTGGTTCAACTGGAGGGCAACATTTAGAAGAATGCAGATCGATCCATGCTTATCACCCTGTACAAAGCTTAAGTCCAAGTGGATCAAGGACCTCCACATCAAACCAGACACACTCAAACTAATAGAAGAAAAACTAGGGCAGCATCTGGAACACATGGGCACTGGAAAAAATTTCCTGAACAAAACACCAATGGCTTATGCTCTAAGATCAAGAATCGACAAATGGGATCTCATAAAACTGCAAAGCTTCTGTAAGGCAAAGGACACTGTGGTTAGGACAAAACGGCAACCAACAGATTGGGAAAAGATCTTTACCAATCCTACAACAGATAGAGGCCTTATATCCAAAATATACAAAGAACTCAAGAAGTTAGACCGCAGGGAAACAAATAACCCTATTAAAAAATGGGGTTCAGAGCTAAACAAAGAATTCACAGCTGAGGAATGCCGAATGGCTGAGAAACACCTAAAGAAATGTTCAACATCTTTAGTCATAAGGGAAATGCAAATCAAAACAACCCTGAGATTTCACCTCACACCAGTGAGAATGGCTAAGATCAAAAACTCAGGTGACAGCAGATGCTGGCGAGGATGTGGAGAAAGAGGAACACTCCTCCATTGTTGGTGGGATTGCAGACTGGTAAAACCATTCTGGAAATCAGTCTGGAGGTTCCTCAGAAAATTGGACATTGAACTGCCTGAGGATCCAGCTATACCTCTCTTGGGCATATACCCGAAAGATGCCTCAACATATAAAAGAGACACGTGCTCCACTATGTTCATCGCAGCCTTATTTATAATAGCCAGAAACTGGAAAGCACCCAGATGCCCTTCAACAGAGGAATGGATACAGAAAATGTGGTACATCTACACAATGGAATATTACTCAGCTATCAAAAACAACGAGTTTATGAAATTCGTAGGCAAATGGTTGGAACTGGAAAATATCATCCTGAGTGAGCTAACCCAATCACAGAAAGACATACATGGTATGCACTCATTGATAAGTGGCTATTAGCCCAAATGCTTGAATTACCCTAGATCCCTAGAACAAACGAAACTCAAGACGGATGATCAAAATGTGAATGCTTCACTCCTTCTTTAAATGAGGAAAAAGAATACCCTTGGCAGGGAAGGGAGAGGCAAAGATTAAAACAGAGACTGAAGGAACACCCATTCAGAGCCTGCCCCACATGTGGCCCATACATATACAGCCACCCAATTAGACAAGATGGATGAAGCAAAGAAGTGCAGACCGACAGGAGCCGGATGTAGATCTCTCCTGAGAGACACAGCCAGAATACAGCAAATACAGAGGCGAATGCCAGCAGCAAACCACTGAACTGAGAATAGGTCCCCTATTGAAGGAATCAGAGAAAGAACTGGAAGAGCTTGAAGGGGCTCGAGACCCCAAAAGTACAACAATGCCAAGCAATCAGAGCTTCCAGGGACTAAGCCACTACCTAAAGACTATACATGGACTGACCCTGGACTCTGACCCCATAGGTAGCAATGAATATCCTAGTAAGAGCACCAGTGGAAGGGGAAGCCCTGGGTCCTGCTAAGACTGAACCCCCAGTGAACTAGTCTATGGGGGGAGGGCGGCAATGGGGGGAGGGTTGGGAGGGGAACACCCATAAGGAAGGGGAGGGGGGAGGGGGATGTTTGCCCGGAAACCGGGAAAGGGAATAACACTCGAAATGTATATAAGAAATACTCAAGTTAATAAAAAAAAAAAAAAGAAAAAAAAAAAAACTGAGACATGTTAGAACTAACTCTCAGTATCCTTCAGAAGATAATAGCACTGTTCAAGTTAAAACTCAACAAATTAGTGTATCTGGCCAAATATTTCCATATTCATGTACATATATCAAAAATTGAAGTATATCATCATAAATCATATTAATACAATCAATTTGATACGTATGCACATATATATGCATACATGCATACAATGACTCATTCATGTGGTAAAACTCAAACCAGTCAAACATAGATTGTATTAATACAATGACCAATATGAAACTAAGGGTTACACTAAATTAAGCAGAAAAGCATTCCTTTAAATCCATCACTCTCTTCTTTCAATCTAACTAGATCTAGTTAAGTTTTCTCAAAATATGAATCAACAAAATGATATACTCAAAATGTGTTTAGTAGAAAGTGCTGAAATAGTTTATGTCTGGAAAACTATTTAAATGCTGTCTTTCGTGAAAATAGGGTTGCTAAATATAGTATTCACTCATCAAATTAATTATCATCATTTCAGACTGTCCCATGTGCATTCCCGTTCCCTGTCTATTAGCTTAGTGTAGTACACGAAAGTCCCTGTTGAATGGTAGAATCCCAAGTCGAGATGAGCACAAGGATGAAAATAGAATTATACAAATAAAAAGTGTGAATTTTGCATTTAAAAAAAAAAAAAGAAATGCATACTGGGCTGTTCAGGAGGAACCCAGTATCAGGGATCAGAAGCAACACAGGGAGGAAAGGTGGTGATAAGCAGTGTTAGGTTTATACAGTGACTGTGGGTGGCACTGGATGATACTGTATTCAAGCTATACCTGTGTAGATTATTCATCTCTCACACACTGGTCTTATGATCAAGTTATTGTCAAAGGCAGGAAATTGTTCAACTACCAACCAGGCTGTGCATGAGGCCCATGGTATCAATGTTTATCTCACGGAAGACACATTTATTAGTTTAGACTATCGTCACTGCCAATTCTTCATGCTACAACTTCAGACCACATAAGAAAAAACAGTCAAAAGCACCACTTGGACGAAATGTTTGCTTGGAGCTAATACTGCAATACAGCTGAGGAAGAACAGTATGGTATCCTGCAGTTGACTTTCTGAGTAAGTCTAGGCTGCTGATTCCATAGTCTGAGGCGATGCATTTGGACCAATCATAGACATTTGTTTTGGTAATCATAACTCCAGTTTACAACAACCCCAGTCATTTGGGCTGTGTTTAAGATCAGTCTTAGTACTGTCCCCTCATGGAAAGTGACACTGTTTCACTACAGTGGAAATGGTTTTTCAAGACTTCTGATTACAAAACATCTGGAACAAACTATTTCAGACAGTCTTGGCTAGAACTGTACCTCAAGGAGCCAGGACAATCAGCTATAATCTTGTGTCTCAAAGCATGCATAGTTGGTGCTGGTACAAGTATAGTCTGGTTGGATGTTAAACTGGCACTCCTTTTTCTCATGGCAAGCAAGTCATTTAATAGTTGCTAATTAGAAAGTCAGATTGGCTCCTTCCCAATGTTTTTGCTTGTTTCTTCGAAAATGAATAGCAGAAGGGCTCACATGATAAATTTATAGTGTTTGTTGCCAGTAATAACAGTGACTTTTATTTTATATTTTACTTTTTAATATGTTCTTACAGGTATAAATACTGTATGTTAGGTGTATAATTCCCACCATGTTTTTTCCTAACCTCCTCTTAATCACTCCTTTCCTCTTCCATTAGTATTCTTTATTTCCCCAAACAGTTAATTCCACTTCTTTCTGATTCTACTTTTCTGTTCTATATATGTGCACGATCTTAGGTGGCTGTAAAATCTAGAAAACACAGAGGATAGAAAACATACAATATAGGTTGTTCTGAAACTAGTTTAATTTGATTAATATGATTCTCCTAATCGTATCCATTCTTTTGCCATTAGTGCAACTTCATTCTTGTGGCTGTAACAATTCCATTGTGTATACCGTATACATCCCATACTTTCCTTACCCACTCCTGTATTGTTGAGCACATAAAGTAGTTTCATAGGTAAGCTACTGTGCACAATGATTCAGTAAACACTGATGGGCAAGTTTGTCTGTGATATGTGGATTTGTGCTCCTTTGGTACAGCTGGTTATATGATAGATCTACTTCTAGGTGTTGTTTTCTTTTACTTTTGAAACTACTCCTTACCGATTTCCATAGTGGCTAGACTGGGTCACATTACAACCTATGGTATATAAAATTCCCTTGTGTTCACACCTGAATGAACACTTCTTGTGTTGAGGGCTGATATTCTACTGGAGGTAAGATGGAAACTCAGTGACGTTTTGAATTACGTTTCTGGGATAACATGAGGAAGAGTGTGTTTATTATATATGTTTATTGTCCATTTGCATTTCATCATTTGAAAACTGTACAGGGGCTGAGTATATGGGTCAGTTGGGAGTAATATTTGCTTTTCAAGTATGAGGATCTGAGTTTGAATTTCTAGCGTCTGTTTGTGCTTATAAACCCTAACAATGGGGAGTATGGACAGATAGATCTAAAAAGTTGTCTATCCTAGTGAAGGGACAAGATGCTGTCTCAAGGCCATGAGGTGAGATGACAAGAGAGGAAGACACTGTCCTTCTCTGGACTCTGCATGTACACACATGGGCATATGTACTCACATACTTACATGCATTACATGTATATACAACACAGCACACACATTAAAGAGCTGCATTTTTAAAAGAGAATTTGTCTATTCATTTCATTAGCTAGCTTATTGATTGGATTGCTTGAGTTTTTAATTTCTTGTGGGTTTTTTTAATTTATTCTATCTATTAATCCTTTGTGAAATGTCAGCTTGCAGGGTTTATGTACACTTAGTTATCTGTTTCTGTTGCTGTACAGAATTTTTTAAACTTCATGTTTCCGTTTCTCAGTGTCAGCCTTTATATTCTGAATGACTGTAGTTCTCAGAAAGCCATTATCTATGGCTATACGGTTTTAATATTTTCCTTTCTTTACCCTCTAGCAGTTTCAGAAATTTGTGTCTTACATTAAGCTCTTTGGTTCGTTTGTAGTTGATTTTGTGCAGGTTGAAAAACAGAAATCTAATTTCATCTTCTTCATGTGAGCATCCAATTTTGCTAGTATTAGTTGTTGAGAAGTTTGTCTTTTTTCCACCATTTATCTTTGACATCTTTATATAAATTCAAGGGGCTGTAATGAGTGGGTGGGCTTGTATGTGGATTTTGATTCTGCTCTACTTATCTGCATGTCTGTATTTGTTGCAGTATTATTCTGATCCTGTTTTTATTTTAAATGATTGTATGACTTTTAATTTTTTTACCTTTTGAGATTATAGTCCTTTTCCTCCCCCCAAATCCTTCCACGTTCCTTGCTCTTTAAAATCCATGCTTTTCCTTTAATAATTATTACTATAAGTTTGTAAAGCAATTTGAAATAAGTTATTTGGATACATCTAGCAGTGTGTGTGTGTGTGTGTGTGTGTGTGTGTGTATGCATGCACGTGCGTGCGTGCATGTGTGCGTTCGTTCAGAATTTCTTTGGTGATCTGGGATCTTTTATGCTTCCAAATGAATTTTAATATATTTTCCTGTTTCTGTGTAGGGCGATAAAATTTTGGTGAACATTGTATTGAATCTATAGATTGCTTTTGGTAGCATGGTCATTTTCACAATATTAATTCTTCCTTTTGATGAGCATGTGAGTTGATTTCATCTTCTGGAGTAATATTGACTTTCTTTCTTGAGTATTTAAAAGTTTACATTGTAGAGATTGTTTGCTTCCTTGGTTACATTTATTCCAAAGTAATTTTGGAGGCAATTTTGAATGGGATTGCTTTCTTGATGTCTTTCTCAGCATGTTCACTGTTGATGTATAGGTAGACTACTGATTTTTATGTGTTAATTTGCATATGTTGAAGCACCACTGCATTCCTGGAATCATGGCAATAACATATTTTGTGTGTTATTGAATTCCATTTGTGAGTATTTTATTAAGAAATGTAGTGTCTATGCATAACAACAAGATTACTTTATAATATATATTTTTGTGTGTTTGTGCCTTTAACTGGTTTTAGTATTAAAGAAATACAGATTTTGTACACAGAATTTGATAGTGTTTTTTTTCTTTAAGTAGCAGTGGGTTTTATTTAAGAAAACAAACAAGCAAACAGATTTTAAGATTGCTTAACATCTCTCCAGTGCCTAGGGATAGTGTTCCATATGGAGAATGGTTCATCATAGCTGTGCACTTGTTTTTGAATGAATGGCTTTTGTTAAGTGTACAGCAACTAGAAATAAAGAATAAAATAGCAACCAGAAGAGGGATGGTAGACCATCAGATCATACATTTATATCATTGAACAGAAACCAACTGGGCTACCCAGGAACCCAAATAGTTGGCTGGATGCTCTGACAAGTTAAGATGTTCACCAGGTAAAATATCTTCTCTTTGGTGAGACTTCTAATTAGTTGTTCCTTGCTTTTTATACCGTATTATAGTTTTATATCATAGGATAAGCAGTAGCTAAATCTTTTGTTTTGGGAAGGTACTTGGGAATGATTTGTCTCCTAGCTGTTTTCAAGGACACATTGTTTTTGTCCTAACAAGTTACCCTCCTTCTGTTCTCAAGATCATGGTGATTTTACTCATGTCAGGTTTTGTTGTTCTTATTTAACCTTCTCATAGGGCTTGGGGACCAGCTGTCCCTGGACAAGTGGTCTTAGAAGACACTTTAAGACAAACAGGCTTAAAAAGGGGAGGGGAAAGCCCCACCTTCTGAGTAAGTTTCTCAATGAGCTTAAAGAGCATTTGACAATTTACTAATAATATGTATACTATAGAGAGACAGTCCGTTTTTATGTAGAGAAATTATGGGTGTACTTGAGATAAAGATGGCTTTGTGATGGCAGAATGTACTGGGGCATAGAAAAGTTCTTGAGAAATTGTCTGGTGTTGAGGAGGCTAGATCCTGCTGCTTCTTCCTTCTGCCTGCCTAGGACTTGCAGATTATGTTAGTGTATGTTTGCTTGCTTGTTTTGTTGTTGTTGTTGTCTTAAGATTTAGGATATAAAATACATTTTGACCATATTTCTGGCAAAACAAAGTTAGGTGTCTAAAGGCAAAAGTTCCAGTGACAATGGGGTGACATTTTCAGAGACTTTACTCATGACAAGATAAGGATAACAAGGATTCTTTGCTAGTTGTTCACAGAGAAACAGATAACAAACTTTTAGACCCTCTAGGAACAAAATAAATATGCTAATAAATGCAGACATGAACTATGAAGGAAGTTATCATGATTGCTAGAGAGACAAGTAAGTGGATATTAGTTGCTGGGGCTGGCTATTACCTTGGGGCAACACCAGAGACGTCCACCTATGTGGAAGGAGAAAGCAACCAGTATTGCAGCAAAGAGTATTCATGTACTGCCGAAGCTCTGAAAAAATGCACGTATTATGTAAAAATTGTGATCTCAGAAGTTACTAAAGGGATAAAAGCTACCAACACCCATCCAACGCCCAGTTTCTGGAGACTGCTAGAAAGAAAGTACTAGTGTGTTCTAGAAGCTTCTTCATAAGTGGGCAAGTGAATTCGGGCACAGAAAACTCTTGATATTCCACTTAATAGAGCTATAAACCAGAGAAGGTGTCTTCCTTGTTGTGAATTAATCTAGGTGATTCATAAAGCTCTTGGAGTCTGTGTTATAAATGGTGAGGTGGGAGTCTATTTGATTCTCAATGTATTCATATAACATTTACCCTCTCACATAGTGGCCCAGATAAGTACTTCCAGAAGAGCTCTAGTCGAATTGGAGGTACTTACTGGAAAGTTCGATATGAAGCCTTTCAAGATGAGACATTCCAGGAGAGGTTACATCAGGAAGAAGAAACACATCTTGGAATACTGGGTGAGGAATTTGTAACTCTTAAAATTTATGAAGTAGAAACAAAGAAGTGAGAAGAGTTTGTAACTTGAGTCTGCTGGTGATTCAAGGGAAGTCTGTATAAATGGATCTCCCAAGTTCATTCCCAAGAAATGAGTGTTTGTGAAATGTGTCCCTGGTTGGAGTGTGTTCAAAAATCAAGGTTAAGCATAGACAAATAGAATTTTGCTATAAGACATTTGAGAACTTTAGGTTTATTTTTGTTTATGATGAATGTTCAAGCTAGCACTACCAAAATATTTTGGTAATGTCCCCTATTACCATTATTATACAGATACCATTCTGTGAGTTTCTTCTGTAGGAGTATTGTTGAGGAGCTATTAAAAGACAGTAAGATCGATCAGTCTAGAGCCAGAATTATACCACCACTACATATAGACATGTTCACTATTATTAGGGATACAGAACTAGGCTTGTTATATGGTATTGGAAACTATTTAGAAGGTCTAAAGCACAGTTTTTAATACTACCGAAGAAGATTAGGTGGTTTAATCACTTCGTGGAACCAAGAAATGAAATAGATCAGGTGGGAGAAATCTTTAGAAATAATATTCCAGGGATATTTGTGTGCAGTTGATTCTGTATAGAAAACATTATTAAAAATGTGAGGAGAAAATATCATTCCTAGAAAAGAGAAGAGTTCATTTTTTTTGGCTGGTGTTCTATGTGTATACATAGTTGTTTAGTGATGAAGACCATGTGGACATTGAGCTAGGAAACCAATCTAGAAGGTTTAGCCTTGGAGTAGAGTCACTATAAGCAGCTAGGCTGATGTATTGGTAGCCTTGAAGTGACCCAAGTCACACATCAAAGCTCAGAAGTTCTGCTTAGATTACCTATGTAGTTCATACTACTTATCTATTCAAGGCCTGCATCCTCCTTAATTATAATTTGGATATGATTTTGGTGAGCTCAGATCTTAGATGGAACCAACTAGGAAATGTAACTATGGGAGGACAGAAAACAAATTTAAGACTAATTGAAATGGTTCTGACCCGGGTATAAGAAACAATTCACACACCGTATGAAGCTCAAGAAGAAGGAAGACCAAAATGTGGATATTTTAGTCCTTCTTAGAAGGGGAAACAAAATACTCACAGGAGGAACTACAAGGACAAAGGGTCAGGGGTTGAAGGAAAGGTCATCCAGAGACTGTCCCACCTGGGGATCCATCTTATATGCAGTCACCAAACCCAGACATGATTGTGGATGGCAAGAAGTGCTTGCTGACAGGAGCCTGATACAGCTGTCTTCTGAGAGGCTCTGCCAGAGCCTTACTGATACAGATGAGGATGCTTGCAGCTAACCATTGGACTGAAAACAAGGACTCCAATGGAGGAGTTAGAGAAAGGACTGAAGGAGCTGAAGGGGTTTGCAACGCCATAGGAAGAACAACAATGTTAACCAATTCGATCCCTCAGAGCTCCCAGAGACTAAACCACTAACCAAAGAGTACACATGGAGGGACTGATGGCTCCATCCGCATATGTACCAGAGGATGTCATTTTTCTGGCAACAATAGAAGAAGAAGCCCTTGGTTCTGTGAAGACTTGTTTCCCCAGTGTAGTGTAATGCTAGGGTGTTGAGGTGGGGGTGGGTGGGAATGGGTGGGTGAGGCTGGGAACATCTTCATAGAAGCAGGGGGAGGGGGGCGGGGTATGGGAAAGGGAGGAAAGGGGATAACATTTGAAATGTAAATACATAAAATATCCAAGAAAAAAGAAAAAAAGGGACAATGGATTTAATAGTGCCTTTATTGTTATAAATAGCACGATTCTTAGAATAGATTATTTTAAAGAGAAGTATTCCTTATCTTGTGTATATTCAGTTATATTTCCTCTCCTTATCCTTTTGTTTCTATTCTTCATCTGTTTTCATTCTCATAGTCTCCCTTTCCCATTTTCCAGGACCAGTGATAAGGGCTGAAGTGGGTGACACCATCCAGGTGGTCTTCTATAACCGTGCCTCCCAGCCATTCAGCATACAACCCCATGGCGTCTTTTATGAGAAAAGCTCTGAGGGCACCGTGTACAATGATGGTGAGCTGGGAGGGTTTTCAACAATGTAGGCTATAAGTGGCTCTAGAAGAAAATAAATGAAGAGTGGGGAAGAAGAACAAAATTGTGGTCATCTGAATGAATGAATAATGAAGTAGTAAAAAAGAACCTACCTCATAAATAATAGAAAACACATTTTTAAACATATTTTTGAAATCATTGCTAAAAATATAGTCTCGTAAACAGTATTTTTAGAAGCCACAGGTATATGTGGCATGAGAAAAATCCAGAGTTCTATTCTCAGAACCAAAATTAAAATATATGTGAAAATATTCTTAATATAAAAGACATACATCATGAACTTTTGAAAAAATATGAATATATACAATTACAAAGTAATCATTCATATGTAAATCATCATGTATGTTTTCATATAACTTTTAAATATTTTCTGTAATTATACATTATTATTATTCTATAATTATATATTATTATTAATATATTTAAAGAATGAGATATGATTTCAACCAGTATTTATTCTACTATTGTCAAAATTACATTTTATTTGTCTATGATCATAATACATTTTAATGACCTATGTAACACTCCTTCACATGGACCTTCCACAGCTTATTTATTTAGTGTCTATTGCTAAGACATATGGCTTTTTAAGGGAAGTTTTAAATAGCCCTAACCTTTAAATAATGACATATGAATGTGCATATCCTAGCTTTATCTGGTCATGGGGGTTGCATTACATGACAGAAGCCTAGAAGTGAGAATACTGTGTAACTGACTTCTTATTTTCTCAGATGATATTATCATATGCTCCTTCTAAGATAAGCAGATAAAGAAGCACTGAATGTCAAAGTTCAAAAACAAATATAAAAATAATTTCTATAAGCCATTCAGACCATGCTTTTTATGAAGTCAATTATTATAATCAAATGTAATTGTAAACTTCTGTAAACTTCTACTGCTCCTTGATATAAAAATAGCTTGAAGAAACAGTCAAAATTGAGATATGATTACACATTATTATAATACCTATATTTTAGAGGCCGAGTTAGGAGTTTTACAAGTTTGAAGCCATCTTGATGCTATAAAACAAGACTCTGTCAAAAATGCATAACATTGGGTATGGTGGCTCATGTCTATGATCACAGCAGTTGGGAAACAGAAGAAGATTACCAGGAAGAGTGAAGCCACCCTGGAATTATACTAATTTTTAGGGTAGCCTATGCAACCTAGTAAAATTCTTTCACAAATAATTTTAAAAATGAAACCAAGCAGAAACTTTGGGGATAGCTTTAGAGGTTCGGGCAAGGGTGTGTCCTTCCTTGCATGATGTTAGGAAATTTCTTAGTTTTGATAATGATGTTCTAGTAACACAGAAAATAATTTTTAAGCTTTGTTTTTTTCTCATTTTCACTAGTTCTTTGAGAGTTTCATACAGTGTATCTTGATCATATGCATTTCTCTAACCCCCTACTACCAGATCCATCTCACTTCCCTAGCAATGCAATTTGGTATGTTAAAACAGCAACAACAACAACAGCAAATCAAGTTCAGTTGTTCTGCACATACATTCTTGGATATGTGGACTTTACTGGAAGGTTTTCAACACGCTGCAAGCAGCCAATTACTCTTTAGGTAGTTGTGGGACTTTGTATTCAACTCCCCTCTTCAGGATAAAATTTTGTCTGGTTTGAGATTGCACAGGTCTTGTAAGTGCTGTCTCAGCTGCCAAGATTTCGCATGTGCAGCTACCCTGCTGTGATCAGAAAACACTGATTCCTTTTATCCATCCTCTGCCTCTGCCTTTTAGGATATTTCTGCTCCCTTCAATGATTTCTGAGCCTTGGATATAAATATTCTGTTCAAGGTTGAGTATTATCTAGTCTCTTTTTCTCTTTACCTTGGCCATTTATGAGTTTCTGTGTTAATCATTATCTACTGAAAAAAAAAAAAGAAGTGTCTTTGATGAGGGCTGAGAGATGCATTTATCTCTTCATAGAACAAAAGAGATAACCCATACCCGTCACTCATTTGTTGGCCTGTGGAACAAGTAGGGGCATGCTGTGATGCTGTAGGGTAACTCCATTTAAATTCTTTGTTGATGAGCATGAGTTTATTTTATGAAACTTTTATAGTACTAGGTTTTCCCTATGACTTTTTCAAAACACCTCTAGTGTTGATTATATCTTTCTATTCTCTCCTCTGTGGTGTCATATCCTTCCCTTTCCCATTTAACCCTGTACCATTACTCCACCTTAGCTCTTAATATGACTGCATTCTATTTTTTCTCCCTTGAAACATGTTCACCCCCAAGGCACCTTGCTGAACTCCTGACTTCTATGGATATTCCAAATGAAATATACATGTTCAAGCAGTCAAAGCTGATATCAGCACATGATAGAAAACATGTTTGTGTTTCTGAACCCGGGTTTCCTCACTTAGAAGGATTATTTACCATCTACACATTTACATGAAAATTTCATTTCTTTTTTCTAAACAGCTATAATATTACATCGTGTGAATATAACACTTTTCACTATCCATCCATCAGTTGATAGACATCTTGGTTGTTTCCATTTTCCCACTAGAGTGAATAGAACAGCAATGGACATGGATATACAGGTATCTCTATGGTAGAATACAGAATCCTTTGAGGATATGGCCAAGAGTGATCTAACTAGATCATGTGATAGATCTCTTTATAGCTTCTTGCAGAACCTCCACACTGATTTCCATAGTGACTGTAACAGTTTGCACTCCCACCAGCAATATATAAATGCTTCTCCTTCTCTGCAGCGTGTTCCACCATTTGCTTTCATGATCTTGGTCATTTTTACTAGGGTAAGAGGAAATCTTAAGTAGTTTTAAATTTGCATTTCCCTAATGGCTCTTAGCACGTTGAACCTTTTAAAGTGTGTTTCTCAACCACTTGGATTTCATCATTTGAGAACTGCTACTGATTTTTTGTCTGTTAATTTTCTATTCTGCTATTTTATTGAATGTGTTATTAAATATAGGAGATTTATGGTGGAGTATTTAACTATGTTAAGCCAAATGTATCTATAAATTCATCCATTTGCTAAACTTTTCCAGCTTTGTGGACTATAGATTTTTAAAGGGTGTTCCATGATTCACTGAATTTCCTTGGTGTCTAAAATAATGTCTCTTGTTACATTTGTATTTTTCTTAATTTGGACCCTCAGTTTATTTCGATTAACTTGGCCAAAAGTTTATTAACATTTTCAAACACTCAGCTCTTTACTTCATTGATTGGTTGTATTGAATTTTTCCATTTCCATTTCACTAATTCAGCCCTTGTTTTGATTACCTCTTACCATACAATTTTTTTAGGCAGTGGTATTTGCTCTTGTTTTTTCAAGGCCTTTAGTTGCATCATCGATGCATTTATTTGAGAACATTTAATATTTTATGTAGACATTTAGTGATGAACTTTCTTTTTAAGACTGCCTTCATTTTGTACCATAGATTTTGAAATGTTGTCTTTTCATTTTCATTCAATTCTGAGATCTTTTAAGTTTATATTTAAAGAATAATTTACTCTTGATTTTGTGTGTAGGAGTGTTTTGCCTATAGGTATGTATATGCACCATGTGTATGCCTGGTACACATAAAAGCCAGAACTGGAGTTATGGGAACTGAGGCTATGGGCTGTTGTGGGATGTCATGTAGTTGCTAGCAAGCAACCTAGGTTCTTTTCAAGAACAGGAAGTATAAATAACCTCTGTGTTATCTCTCTGACCCTTCTAGGAATTTTGAAAATTACGTTCATGGCTTCATCCTTCACATGATTATCATTCAGTTGTGTGCTTTTTGGTTTCTATGCATTTTTTATACTTTCTGTCACTTATTTGCCTATTCATATCTAGTTCTATGTGTTTTGGTCAGGTAAAATATAGGATGTGATTTCAGTTTTCCAATATTTGTTGAGTATTGCTTTGTGTACTAATATGTGGTCTATTAGGGAGACCACATAGGCTTCTGAGAAGAATGTGCATATTTTGGTGTTTGTATGGAATATTCTGTAGATTTCTGTTAGGTATGTCTGTTTGATTTTTCTTCTTTTATATGCAATTTAGTTCCAGCCTATCTCTGCTTAGTTTATTTCTGGATGCTCTGTCTATTGGTGAGAGTCAAATATTGAAGTCACCTGTGGTCACTATGTTGCAGAATCTGTGGTTTTAGTTTTAATAGTGATTCACTTATGAAATCAGGCATCCACGTATTTGGTGCATATATTTTTGTGATTGTAATCTCCTGTTGGTAGAATTTTTCTATAAGGAGCATGAAGTATCCATTTTGCATCTCTATCTAGTTTTCTCAAATATTTGAATAGTTACATCTGCTTATTTTTCAGGTTCATTTGCTTGGAATGCATTTTTATAGGATATTTTTATTTACAATTCAAATGTTATTCCCTTTCCCAGTTTCCCATCCAAAAGTTCCCCTATCCCATCCCCCTCCCCTTCTTCCAAGAGGGTGGAGGGTGTTCCCCCTCCCTAACCACCCACTTTTCACCCTGACATTTCCCTACACTGGGGTGTCCAGCTGTGGTAGGACCAAGGGCTTCTACTCCCATTGGTGCCCAATAAGGCCATCCTTTGCTACATATGCAGATGGAGCCTTGGGTCTGTCCATGTGTACTCTTTGGGTAGTGGTTTAGTCCCTGGGAGCTCTGGTTGGTTGGTATTGTTGTTCTTATGGGGTTGCAAGCCCTTTCAGCTCCGTCAAACCTTTCTCTAACTCCTCCAATGGAGAACCTGTTCTCAGTTCAATGCTTTGGTGCTAGCATTCACCTATGTATTTGTCAGGCTCTGGCTGTGCCTCTCAGGAAACAGCTATATTAGCATGCACTTCTTGGCTTCATCAATATTGTCTAATTTGGTGGATACACACACACACACACACACACACACACACACACACACACACACACACACACACATATCCCCAGGTGGGGCAGGCTCTGAATGGCCATTCCTTCAGTCTCTGCTCCAAACTTAGTCTCCATATTTCCTCCTATGAATATTTTTGTTCCCCCTTTTAAGATGGACTGAAGCATCTGCACTTTGGTCATTCTTTTTGAAGTTCATGTAGTCTGTGGATTGTATCTTTGGTAATTCGAGATTTCGGGCTAATATCAACTTATCAGTGAGTGAGTGACCATGTGTGTTTTTGTTGCCTCACTTAGGGTTACCTCATTCAGGATATTTTCTAGTTCCATCCATTTGCTTATGAATTTCATGAAGTCATTGTTTTTAGTAGATGAGTAGTACTCCATTGTGTAAATGTACCACATTTTCTATATTCATTCCTCTGTTGAAGGGCATCTGGGTTCTTTCCAGCTTCTGGCTATTATAAATAAGACTGCTATGCACATAGTGGAGCATGTGTCTTTGTTGTACCTTGGAGTATCTTTTGGGTATATGCCCAAGAGAGATATAGCTGGGTCCTCAGGTAGCACTGTGTCCAATTTTTCTGAGGAACCTCCAGACTGATTTCCAGAGAGGTTACACCAGTCTGCAATCCCACCAACAATGGAGGAGTGTCCCTCTTTCTCCACATCCTTGCCAGCATCTGCTGTCACCTGAAGTTTTATCTTAGCCATTCTCACTGGTATGAGGTGGAATCTCAGGGTTTTTGTGATTTGCATTTCCCTGATCACTGAAGATATTGAACATTTCTTTAGGTCCTTCTCAGCCATTTGATATTCCTCAGTTGAGAATCATTTGTTTAGCTTTGCACCCCATTTTAATAGGGTTATTTGAGTCTCTGGAGTCCAACTTCATGAGTTCTTTTTATATATTGGACATTAGCCCTCTATCAGATATAGCGTTGATAAAGACCTCTTTCCCAATCTGTTGGTTGCTATTTCGTCCTAATGACGGTGTCCTTTGCCTTGAAGAAGCTTTACAGTTTTGTGACGTCCCATTTGTTGATGAATCTTCTGTTCTAATAGTCTTTTTGTGTCTTTTTATTGTAAAGTGAGATTAATATTTTTCAGGTATTATAGCATGAGTGTGTTAATTCTTGTCATTTTGTTGATTTAGTGGTATTTTCTTAGATCTGTTTTGATTACCTGTCTTGACATTGCTTATTTGTTCCTTATGAGTCTTGGTTATATTTATTCTTTTCTTCAAATTAAAATATTATTCTAGCTCTGTAGAGCTGGATTTCTAGTCATAAATTCTTTTAGTATGTTTTTGCCATGGAAAATTTTGTTTCTTCTTTAACTTTACTAGTTTTTCTGGTTATAAAAATCTGTGTTGACAGTTGTGCTTTCTCAGGATTTGGAGTACACCTTTCTAGGCCTTTCTGGCTTTAAAGGTTTCTGTTAAATAATTATTGTTTTAACAGTTATGCCTTTAAATATGACTTCACTTTTCTGCCTTGCATTTTTCAGTAACCTTTTTTTTATCCTCCGTGTTTAATGTTTTAACTTTAATATGTATAGTTTTGTCTGCTAGTTGCTGTTTATGACCTTATTTTTTATGTAGATGGGCTTCTTTGTCTTTGGGTTGGGAAGTTTTCTTCTGTGATGTTACAAAATCCATTCTTTTTTTTTTTTTTGGTTCTTTTTTTTTTTCAGAGCTGGGGACCGAACCCAGGGCCTTGTGCTTCCTAGGCAAGCGCTCTACCACTGAGCTAAATCCCCAGTCCCCAAATCCATTCTTAATGTAATAATGTTCTCCTTCTTTTGGGTCCATATTTGGAATCTTGGTTTTTCATTGATGTCTCAAAACTCTTCTATGTTCCATTCATATGTATTAAAAATTTTCGTTGACCTTTACTAAATAATTCAATACCTCTACTTTGTCAGCTGTCACTAAATCTCTGTTTTTGACAGGACACATTTTGTTGGTGAGGCTTTCCATTTCCATTTCCACTTCCTCTTTCTTTTATTAACCAGACACCAACATCAGTTATATTTCTAATTTGCTCTTTTAGTGTTTCCTTTCCAGCATCTTTTTAGTTCGGGTCTTCTTTAAAAGTTTAAACTATATTTTCATGTCTTGGATTGACTTCCTTATCTCAGGTCCCTCTGTGTTTTTGTATTGTTTGAGTTGTTTGTCCTTGTGATAATTTTTGAACTCTTTGTCTGAAAGTGTCTTCGTTTATTTTCAACAAGGGATGTTGCTGTGGGAAGTTGGGTTTTAGAGATAGCATGTCATTTTGTTTTTATTGTTTGGTTTTTTCTGTGTGTGTATGTGTGTGTTGTTATTTCTTCATTAGGACTTGCACATCTGTTGGTTAATTTTCTTTCTTTTGTTTTTGTTCAACTCCTTTTTCTTCTTTCAGCAGTGGCTTTTTACAATGTTTTGTGGGCAGAGCTAATTCCTAGTAGGGTTGGAATCTTGATTTCATCTATTTAACTGGTATTTGTGAATATCCATCTAGGTTTGGATAGAGTCTTGAGCAAGTTTCCCCTGGCAATGTGGATTGGTCTTAGGTTTAAAATCCCCATAGGGTAACTAGGTTGCCCTAATCAGGCAGTTGCCAGGGCTTTGGAACTCTGGATTATTTATGATAACTAGAGGATCTCTGTTGGGGATCGAGCTGGTGAGTGACAGAGGGATACAGGCTGAGAGGAGGTAGCTGTCACTGCCAAGCAGCTTTAGGACTTGGTGAACTGAATGGAAAGATGCAGGAAAGGAGAGCACTATTAGCCTACTTAGGTCCATAGCACATGAGGTGGCTACAGGTACTAAGCTCAGGTTTTTTATTTTTAATTATGCATGTGTGTGTTTATGTATGTGAATATGAATTCAGATGCCCTTGGAAACTAGAGGTATCTGATCCTCCTGGAGCTGGGGTGAGTTGTGAATTACCTGAAGGATGTGCTGGGAACTGAACTCAGGTTTTCTGCAAGAGCAATATACTGTTGAGTCATCTGCTAATCCCTATCATAGGAAATTCTTACTAATTTATTTTCAAGCATGAGGTCATGGTGGCTTAAATTTTACTTGTAAATGATTCAGCAAATGGAACCAAACAAGCAAAAAGCCTGTGTGTATGCTAATAGACATAAATATGCATGAATGGCAACTTTTATTCCCTTATGGTGGCTGAGGATAAATCCTAAGACTTCACAGATGGCCAAGAATATGTTCTACCACTGAGCTATAACCCTCAGTAGATTTAAGTACATTAAAGTTGCCCAAATTTTATAAAGAGACATTGAGTCTAAATGATAGGATCATAATTGTGCCTTTAAAATATTTTTTAAATTTTTATTGTAAAAAAACTGAGTTTTGTAATATTATTTTCATATATATATTCAATGTTTTGATTGCCTTTCATGACACCTCTTCTTCCACCATTTCTCCCTTTCTCTTACCAGCTAGCTTCCTCTTCTGTGTCACATCTATTGTGTTATTCTTTAAAGTTTTCTATTTATGAAAATTTAAGGAATTAGAAATGATAAATGAATAAGAAAAAATAAGTTCATAAAACATTGACTATTTCCCTTTGCAACAAGCTATACTACCAATGTATATTTGAGTGCTATTATGGGATTGTTAGGATTATTTCTTCAGGATATAATTAGTTTGTCAGAGGATATGCACATTGAAATTTATATCACTTACTTCCATATTGTTTTCCACACAGATTTGTAGTCTGATTAATATTTAGTTGCATCAACAGTATGTAAAAGGGTCTATTTCTTTATAACCTCACCTGCACTAGGACAATATTTATTTATTTATTTATTTATTTATTTATTTCAAAAATGATTCTTATAAGCAACACCAATATAACTAACTCACTGTTGATCTGATTTGCATTTATTTGCCTGCTTTATTTTAACTTTATTTGCAGTAATTACTATGCATCTTACTTTATTTCTGTGCATAAAGCTTTTTAGGTCTTTTGATGCATTTTGCCAGTATTATTTTCAAAAAGAATTATTTCTGTTTACAACTAAACTATAGGTGAGTGAGTTAGGTATCATTTGAACTGTTTTCACCATACTGATTAAAATTTACAAAACATTGCCAATTTGATAGAACAAAAATTATTGAGTTACTTTCATTTATACTTCTTTGATTACTAAAATGCTGAAAATTAAAATCAAAACACAGTTCTTTGCATTGCTTCAGCATGTTCTGTGTCCATTTGACAGGCTATAACCTTAAGACAGGCTCCAGTTGAGTGGTAGAACTCTCTTCTAGCATGAATAAGGCCCTGCATTTATTCCCCAGCACTGTAAAAAAATAAATGATATAAAGAAGTTATAGCATATGTAATCTTCATGAACATACATATACATTCATGGACATATGTACATCTTCACATTCATACATATATATTAAATGGAAAAAGTGTTCATGATCAGAACTGTTCAAAGATGAAATGGACCATAATGACAGGTAGTAACTCTCCCATTCAGTGAAGTATTTTAAGGAGAGTAAATTAATGTACATTTTCAAATAAGGAATATTCCAAAGAAATATTGAAATCTCTTTCAGAAGTAAGGTCATATGATTTAAGAACATTGAAAGTTTATCATGTTCATACTGACTCAGTTCATGCAATGGCTAGCCAATCTCTAGGCTCCTGATAATTGAAGCCATTCTTGCATGTTCCTAAACTGGGATTTTTTTTCAATATCAGGTTGCATGAATGTTGCCATCACTGATGCCGTAAAATGTCTCTGTAGTTTATAATTTTTATTATGCTCTTTGGAGCTATTGATCTTTACTCTGGCCAATGTGAATAATGATTTCATGCTTTCTTGCAGGTACTTCTTATCCCAAAGTTGCCAAGTCGTTTGAAAAAGTAACATACTACTGGACAGTTCCTCCCCATGCTGGGCCCACCGCTGAGGATCCTGCCTGTCTGACCTGGATGTACTTCTCTGCTGCAGATCCCACAAGAGATACAAATTCTGGCCTGGTGGGCCCTCTGCTGGTGTGCAAGGCTGGGGCCTTGGGTGAAGATGGCAAGCAGGTATTTCTGGGGAGTCTGGGTAGACTGGCTGGAGAGAAATAAAGCTGAGTCTCTGGGTTGTGTCAAGAATGGGGCTGGATCCTGGAGGTAAGGGAATAGAAGGAACATAAACAAAGGAATTATATCAAACATTAATCGTTGGTGACCTCATGTTCTTATGTATTTTATTTTACATGCAAACACACAGTCATCTTAGGTTTTGATTCTTCCTTTTTCCTCTCCTTCAATTATTATTCTCTCTCCCACTTCAGTGGCCCATAAAATTGTTCCTAATCCATAAGCCTACTTTAATACATGTTTGCCTTTTTTCATCTAGCCCATCATTTCTAACTGTGTAACTTTGGGCCAGTTACTTAAATTCTCCTTAACTCAACTTCCTCATCTGTAAAATAAGGGTTAACAAAGGAAGAAGTTGTCTTTGACTTCTTTGGATAGTCATAAAATTAATACACATAAAGTGCTTACTACAGCATCTGGCATATAGTAAGCACCCAGGAAACAGTAGTTGTAAAAATAATAAATAAAGGTAATACATTTCTTTTTATTTTTTTAATTTTCAATTTTTCCTTTATAAGTCCTTCCTGCTTTCTTAGTTACTCTTCCCTCAATCCTCTCCCTAGGTGACTTTGGGCCATCTCTGGTCACATATGTGTCCTTAATACACACCTGGTGCTTCTTCCCTGCTTCCTTTCTTACATCACTTGCTCTAGTCTTGTTCCTTTACTCTGACCTTATCTCCTCTACAATTTTAAGTTTTCCTGATGAAAGTCTGCCTAGCAACAACTGCAGCTCTGAGCATGAGATCTGGGCCTGGCTTGGAATCTGAAAAAGGAAATGAGAAAGAATCAGGAATCCTTGGGTCTACAGCTACGCAATGTTCAACTGCTGAAACCATTGTCATTCCTCCTTCTATTTTTTTCCAATGGGACAACAGAAAGGAGTGGATAAAGAATTTTTTCTCCTCTTCACTATATTTGATGAGAACGAGAGCTGGTACAACAATGCCAATCAGGCAGCTGGTATGTTGGATTCCCGACTGCTCTCAGAGGATGTCGAGGGCTTCGAAGACTCCAATCGAATGCATGGTATGAGGAATAGTTTTGCCTTTAACTATGACTTTAAGGCCTCGAACAAAATGTAATTCAAACCATACTTATAACTAGTTCCTAAAAATGTTCATCTCATTGACCATCTCTATCCAAGAAACAAGCTAGATTGAAGGCTACAACGTAAAACAACAGTTCTGTTTTTAAAAATAATTCTTATTACTATTCTTCCTCCGCCTTTGCCCCTTCCTTCACTAATCTGTGTGTGTCGTTATACACAGAGTCTGGAAGACACTGTCCTAACTACTGAGCCATGCCACCACACTGCAACAGCAGCTGTTCTTACACTGATGTTCTGTGCCCTGATCTGTTTTACACAGTCTGGGAGATAGTGGTAGAAGATGAAAATTGTGTACAAGTCATATTGTACAGGCTATGATACATAAAGCTGGGATGATAGTCTCTCATTCTTTTCCTTTTTTGTTCCAGTAATAGAAGCCTGCTGGGCAAGTGTTCTATCACTGGCCTACAACTGCAACCTCCATCCAGTCTTATTTTTCTCCCTGTATCGCATAAGTCAGCAAAGCATGGCCATTTTTCTTCCCACAACCATAACTTCTACTTATTTCTTATTTTCACATTGTTATGCCTTTTGCTTGAAATACGCATTCTCATACATTTACCTCCAGCATTTGGAAATTCTTCCCATTTTCTAAGATTCTACTCATAAGCTATCTCACCAATATTCCACTTATCACTTAAGTACAAGGTAGTGACTCTCTTTTCTATGTATTTTAGTATTTTTTTTAAAAGTTCCATATATTCGTCAACATTGTAATTGGAACACAGTTCTTTACTTCTTTTAGAGTATGTTGATTATCTATATCTTCTACATTATTTAATTATTAGGTTCTAACACATAGTGAATGTTAATTGAATTACTGAATTACCAAATTAATGGCTAGGTGGATGAAAGAAGGAGTGAAAAAACTAGTCCCATATATCACTGAGCACCCAGCAATTTTCAATGATGTGACAGTAATTGTAGAACAGTCCAGGCAGAGTACTAAATGTATAGACGAGCCTTTTAAGTTCAAAAGAGAAGAACATTAATAAGAAACAGTAAATGTAGATGATCCATTGAAGAAAGGAATGCTTAAGCTGGAGTTGAAGACTGCATAGGTTTACAATCAAGACATTATAGGTAGTGGAGGCAGGACTGGGGATTAGCAATGTTCTCCTCAGAACCCAGGGCAGTTGGTTAAATGAGTCTTGGACTCTGATTTCAGTGTAGGTGGGAGCATGGAAAGGTTTCCCCATATGTGGGAGCAAGTAGATAGTAAGAAGATGTAAAATCAAATGTATTGACTTCTACATCCTTGTTTTCTTTCCCTAGGTAGTCCATTATTGTGGGGGAAGTAAGACACTCTCAGGAATCATGGCATTCCATTTTGAATTTGTTGATCTCCTAATACGCAGTCATAAAGAGGCAGCAAACTGAGATTTTTAGTGTAGGAAAGTTTTGGACAGTCTGAAATACATTGTATATCAGAACTCTTCCTTTAGAGGGAAGAACAGACAGACAGAAAGTCAGAGAGATAGGGAGGGCATGACTGATAAGTAGATTAGAAGATTACATAGGGACAAGAATTGAAATCTGTTCTAGGGTTGACAGGGAAGCATGTAAAAACATATATGCTGTAAATAAACTAGCTCTAACACTTTAAAGATATAAAGATGATAAATCTCATAAAATAATGGTGGGGGTATGTGTGTATAAATAAATACTTTAGGTAGGCGTATCTAGAAAGAGGCATTTTCCTAAGAGTTGTAGGTGAGCAAATATCTTTTGTATTACCAGTGAAGATGAAGAAGAGGAGTTAACTTGAATTTGAAACTTTGCGTAACACACTCTATGGAAGGGTGTAGAATTATAACAGTGAAGAGAAAGAAAAATCACAGATATTGCAAGAAAATTAGAATGTATAGCATGAAAGACAAGTTGGAAAACCAAGGGTGAACAGGAGAGTTTGAGGTGTATGTATTTGGCTATATGCATGTAGGAGTTGAAGTAGTAGATAATAGTTCATTGTTTCCAGAGTGTGGTAAAAGAGAGGAAAGAGATGAGACCAAAAAAGCTAGTTGGGCTCTCATCCTAAAGAAATTCTATGAGTAGAAATTGACTACCATCACAGGAAGCAGAAGAATTTAGGATGCTTCGGAATTTCAAGTTATGGGACAGTACAGGGTTGATATGCTGCTGACTATGATTTGAGTAATCTTATCTCATATCCCTCCTTTGTCTTGTTTTTTTTTTTATTTTCCAGCTATTAATGGATTTCTGTTCTCTAACCTGCCCAGGCTGGACATATGCAAGGGTGATACTGTGGCCTGGCACCTGCTTGGCCTGGGCACAGAGAATGATGTACATGGGGTTATGTTTGAGGGCAACACTCTACAGCTTCAGGGCATGAGGAAAAGTGCAGCCATGCTCTTTCCTCACACCTTTGTGACGGCCATCATGCAGCCTGACAATCCTGGTAAGTACATTAGCATCAGGCACAATACTTACAGGCTTTTTGTTATGTAGGGAGGCAAAAATGACAGGGGCTACCATGCTAGGAGGAAGGGGTGGTGAAAAGAAAGGAATGTGTTCATGGGCTTGAGAGAGTTTCAAAACACGATCTCTTCAATGTATTGTGCTGCATGTTCTGATTATTTGATGTTTTCATTATTTGCAGACCGAGTATAAGGTTAATAAAGCTTTGCTTTGCAGGAAGAGGAGAGATGTTCAAGCACTGCTCAGCTTCAGTGCTGACATGACAGAGGGTACACTTAGCCACACAGCATTTTGGCCATATAGAGATAGATTCTAGTACAACCCATATATTTGAACAGTCAATCGAATGTACCTGTGTTTTCAACTCTGGTATTTTATGAAGATTTCTGCACCCCACCCAGTGTGCATGTGCGTGTGTGTGTGTGTGTGTGTGTGTGTGTGTGTGTGTGTGCGTTTAGTCAAATGTATTTCTAAAGAAAACAAAAGACTAGAGAAAGCTATGTTTTGTTTAACTACATGCCTTTGTAATGACTAAGATGTGAGGAACGTTTGTGGCCTTCCTTTGGGATGTAATAAGGAACAGAGGAAATGTAAAACAATCTGAAACAAAGTCATTCTTTGGGCATGGAAAGGAACAACTAGAAATCTGAAGATCTGGATTTCAGTTCCTGTTTATACTACCTACAAGCACGGCATGAGCAATCCATTTTACTTGACTGTATGTTTAACCATCGTAGGTCAGAAATGAAACCTCAGAAGGATCTTTACCAACTTGCTAATCACTTTGCTTTGATCACTCTCATTATCTGTACAGATCCAGCTTTCCCTCCATTGTTCCTTCCACACTTCCTTCCTCCTCATTTCCTTTCTTCTCTGCACCTCTTCTCTTCTCTTCTCTTCTCTTCTCTTCTCTTCTCTTCTCTTCTCTTCTCTTCTCTTCTCTTCTTTTCTCCCATGTTCTTACCAGTAATTTCACCCTCCTTTCTTCATGAAGAAATTTGACTCAAATGCTTTTTATTTTCTTACTCTCAGATTCCAGTAATCTCAAAGCATTTTATAACACACAGATGTTTTCTTCAGCCCCTAGGGTGTGTTCTTTTTCCAACCAGTAGGTGGCAAGAGTGATTGTAAGAATGTTTAGGAATCATCACCATAATCCCGACTGAACTTTTATTTTAGTTGTGTAAACTCTAATTATATTTAGAATAGAATTTGTTTAAAAAATAATTCTTTGCAACGATTAAATAATTTCTTCACGGATGTGAATATTACAAACACAATATTAAGCTATTCTCTTCACATATCTTATTGTTTTCTATTTACCTAGAACATTCTCTTGGTGGGGGAGAGTTATTAGCAAATTATACACATCAGTTAGTACAGTTTCAAGAAGCAAGAGGAGCATGTACTTTCAGTGAATGGGGGTTGGGGGGAATAGGGGAAGCTCTGAATTAAAAAGATCATATTCTTTTTTTTTTTTTTTCAGAGCTGGGGACCGAATCCAGCCTTGTGCTTGCTAGGCAAGCGCTTTACCACTGAGCTAAATCCCCAACCCCAAAAGATCATATTCTTGAGCTTTAATCTCAAAGCCAAAGTACAAATTTAATCTCCTTTCTGAAAAATCAGTCGGGATCCCCAAAAACATCTATATATTTTCCTATATTTAAATGAATTAAATTATTTTGATTTTCATGCTATGGATCAAATGAGTAGTTGGCTAGGCACAACAGTGTCTTTAGAGTCCTGGTAACCTCACTGTTTAACCTCATGATTTTGGGACCAGCCTGAGCAACAAGATGAGATCCCATCTCAAAATATAAATGAAAAAAGTGTTTTGGTAGAAAGCACAGAGAGAAATATAATGGTAGGTTTTCAAGAGTAAAAGCTTAAAATGTCACTATTGACTAAGATTCCTGAATTGTGTTACTAGTGCAGACAGAAGTCTCCCCCCACCTTTTTTTACGCATTCATATTTTAAAAAAATTGTCAAAGAATATCAAGTCATAGAATATTGTAACTGGTAAGGCTCCTTTGAAATCACTTAAGATCAGTTATTTTACTAATAGATGCAAAGAACTCTACCTGAAAGGGATAAATTACTTGCTCAGATTAGAAATACTGACTGTAAATTTTTGGCTTTTTTTCTGGTTCGTCCTCCATCAAATCCTGTTAATTCTTACTCCTGGATGGTATTTTGAATCTGAACTTTCCATCTGTCTCCTGGATGCTTGTTCTGTCATTAAGAAGGAGAAAGACCATTGTAAATGTTCTCCAAAATCAAAGCAATAGAATGACAAATCTGGATCAGAATCTGGCTTAGGAGTCTGTGGAGACGAGTATTGATGAGCCGTGCTTATAGTTTTATAGATGAATTATCCACATCACGATATGAGGCACAGTGGTGCAGGTCTTGTCTTCAGTTCAATACCTTAGAAGGCTAAGTTAGGAAAATGAATGACTTGAGCTAGGAAGTTTGACAACACCCTGAGGAACATAACAAGTCTTCCTCATAAAACTCCATGTTGGAGATACAGCTTGTTTTCTCTTTGATGCTTATGTTAAAAACAGCAACAAAATTAGATATTAAAAATTAAACAAAATATGTAAAGAATTCATATGGGAGCCTATTGGTGATTGTTGTCATCATCATTTTTCTTTGCTGTAATATTTTTATTTATGTATTTGGCATTTTAATAGGCTTATATTAATTTTAATAAAAATACCATCTTTTATTTAAAAATATCATCCTGACTAGTATGCCTCTGCTATTTGAACTGAAATACTAATACTAGATTTTTAATACCAGGGAAGGTGTCAGATAAAGGTTAAAGTCTGAATATATTATGTTCCATTAAACTCATTTTAGTTATTGAATACCATAGAGATAATTTTTTTACTATTTGGACCCTGATTAGGCTTTCTTTTCTTCCTTTTTGTTATTGGAGCTCTTTCTTTGTTCGTTATTTCCATCCTTCCTTCTCTTACCCATTTCCTTTGTGAGCTTGGTTTGAAGACATTAATAGTAAACTCTGAGTCACCAATAATTCGTCGCTGTTGCATTAAGGAAAAAAATATCAAAGCATTTCCTCTTGATGTCATTTAACTAAGAACAAGTCCAGATTTGAAATTCTCTATTTTGCCTTCCCTGTGTCTTCTGTCCTCAGACTTTCTGTTATATGTGTGTGAATCTGTGTCTGCTTGAATATTGTCATGTTAAATCTGCCCGTTTCTATATCTGTCTGAATATTGTCATGTTAAATCTGCCCGTTTCTATATCTGTCTGTGTGTGTCTGTCCCTAACAAAGGGCTTTAAAAAAAAGAACAATGCAGAAAATATAACATGGAGAAGGAGTGAAAATTCTTTACAGAAATCTTTAATAGAGTTTTACAAGTAATTATGTCCTGACTCCAGCTTATCCAGTTACAAACAGTACTATAAGCACCATTATTTCTCAAGCAATATCTGAATGTTGTATTCTACATTTATGGTAGATATTCATTTTATATGAATGTTGTGAACCTCTCTCTTTGCTCTTTTCAGCAAATGATTGTTAGAACATATGTATTACTCTAGATCATGATCATGGAACAATTTATAATTTAAGATTGTAGCTATGGATTGATTTGGGTTGGGACTGTTGATTTGGGACATGGCAAATCCAAGTAAAGTAAGGTTAGCCCTTACATTGTCCTCTTACATGCAGGTTAAATAAACAGGATAAGTACACAGTAGGACAAAGGTCTTAAGTCTTAAGTGATCTCAAGGTTTATTATTAACTCTGGCTGTGCTGTTCAGCAAAGTTCTCAATCTCTTGGGATCTAAGAGATATTTTTGTCATATTACATCAGTGCAGTTCCTGTACTTTTGTTATACTAAAGGAAGTACCACATCAATGGAGGTGGTCACTGGTAAAGAGCTGGTCAAGGTAAGGTGTTCTGTAGGGGCCACCTAAACCCACATCAGTCCATTCTTTGTATTCCTTTTGAAAAGTTGACAAAGACAGAATAGGGCAGTGACAAAGAGGTTCTTCCTATAAAGGACTACAGCTTGTGATTTAATCCTGAAAAAAAATTAGAGGGATTGAGGCAGTTAGTATCAAAAATCATTTCAAGGTATTTATTTTGAGGATAAGAATTTATGGTTGCTTTAGTTTGAATGGGCCGAGTTGAGGATACTTTCACAGTTGTAGCTTTAACTATGGCACCAAGGAGAGCTGCAATAATCATTCCAATGAATCTTTGTACACATAGGTTCAGGGGCATAATTAAGTTGCTCTGAATCAGATCCTCCATGCCAAAGGCAAGCCAGACTACCTGGTATCCAGGCATGCATGGGCTTGCTTTAGAGTTAAAACCAAGAGATATTAAAATAGCATTGTAATGAGAGAAACTTGGGCAAAGGGTGGAATTTAGAGGTGGCATGCAGTTTATTTGTGGGTGAAAGCCAGGAAAGTGTCCATCCTTTGTTACAAGGTTGTGTTCCGATTTCAGTTCATGGTATGATGCAGAGGAGACCTGTGATGGAGAATGAAAACATGAAGATTCAGCCCCAAGTTAGGAAAGGAACAGGATCCAGACATGGGTTAGGTCCCTTGATAGAACTTATATAGAACCATGGGTTTGGATAAAACTCCTTGCTTTTTATATTATTTTTATAAGTGTCAGGGAAAAGAATGAGAGAAACAAAATTTTAAATTGATAGTTTAAGTTGCGTGGGCAAATTTCTTCTGAGCAGTCCGCCCCCCCCCCACTGCTGCCATTTTTGTTTATGTATTTGATTTTTAAATAAGAAGTATGCTTGTTCAATTATGTCTTGTCCTTTGGGTTATAAGGCATTCCTTATAACCATGAAAGACATGAACTTTTCGAAGTCGACAAAAAGATAAAAATTTTATGTCATCAGAAGTATCATTGTCTCTTTTCATCTCTTTTGAGAACCTCCTAACAACGAAAGCAGCCAGTATGTTTCTGCAGTTCATCATAATCATGTGTTTGAGCTGTAGCATAAAAGAAACCCAAAAAGGTAGCAACACAATCATGAAAAAATAAAATTAAATACTCCCAAATTAACTTTTTCAAACCATGTCTTCCAAACTTTTGCATTTGGTTTTGTAAAGCTTGAGTAATAAATACAATTACCAAGACTAGAATAATAACCAGTGAGAATTCCCATTGCTTGAAGTAGAGATTTAATATCAATGAATTAAACTTTGAAGTTTTAAAATTATATAAACATATGTGTCTCATCTTTCACAGACCTGAAGTCATTTACTCAGACCCTCAAAACTGCCATAATGTCTTTCCTTTTCATTCCGTTTTCATCCCTTTTAGTTTCCATGTACTATTTGTCCCTTTTAATACTATGAGATGTGAGCGCTTGATTGTTGAGAGTAGTCATTGGAAAACAAATCTTTTTCATTATTAAGTTGTGAAGGGGTGGTAAAAAGCAATCTTTAAATCAATACCAATAGCGTGGTAGTTTTGAGCTTGTTTACTCCTTGTAACCTGTTGGTGAGTTTATTTCTCTCAGTAGGAAGCCCGTGGGCTCTAAGAGAAGGCAAAGCCCTCTTTTAAGGTTTGAAACACTTAAAGAGGTCTAGTCAGAATTTGTATTTTCACAAGTCAATGAAAGAAATAAAGTGCCAGCAATCTCTTTATTACTTGTAGCAATGCCCATAAATGTCTCTGTGGGGTTTTGTCTGATAGAGGGACAAAACCCTGAGTGTATCTTAAGGTCAGGGATTTCATTTGTTTGTTTGTTTATGTATTTGTTTATTTGTTTAATTTGGGCCCCTGTGTCAGTCTGACAGCCTGTTGGGAGACTCTATTGATGTGTTTATTATTCATTTGAGGACTGGAGGGCAACCCAGCCTCAGCTTAGGTGTTGTCTTATTTTAGTGACTCAGATAACTAAACTTTCTTTTCAAACTGTCTCAAATTTGTATCAGCAGCAAACAACACAGCCATCCTTTGTCTGCAAAGGCAGTGCAAAGTCAGAATGCTTTCAAGGTGAGGGAAGACGTTTTAGCTATGGATGGACTGGCCAGGGAGCCTCAGGGGAAGAACTGGTAGAGGCTCACTCTCTTGCTGCTCTAGCAGCAGGTGGTCAGGCTGCTAAATTGTCTGATGAAGATAGAGGCTGGGACAAAGAGGCTCCAACTGAATTGCATATTCATGCTGTGCTCAATGAAACTTTACAAGCTTGTGTTGATGTTGTCTTAGATCTAATTTTTAAAAGTAAATTTGCTAACTGTTGTGTATGGATATGCAATAGAGGAATCAAGCGATTCTACATTGTGGGAACAGAAGAAGTGTAGAAAGGCAGGCTGGGCATTGGTGTGCTTAAGAGAAAAGCTACTTCTTGCGATGGAATTTGAAGTAGAATCAGATCAGATTAGATAAGAAATGAGAAGGAAATAAAAGATGTAGTAGGAGCGGGGGCAGGGCTTTCAAGGCATAGGACCACTGCTGCTGAGAGTAACTTAGAGGTTGTGCAGAACTGAGATTTCCAGAGTTCTCATTTGTTGCAACCTATCCTCAACTGCAAATACACAAGGTGGGAGCTTTTGGGAGATTGACAGACCACTGTCCCTTTTTGCACCAGAGACATCCAAAATTCACATCCTTTACATACATACATACTGAGTGCTTAAAATGCTACACTGACATATTAAAGGTTTCTCACACAGAATTCCAAAATGTGTGGATTAAACACATTAAAGATTCTTCAGGGAACTCATGGTGGTTTAGTCCCTGGGAGCTGGCTTGGGCAGGGGGGTGGTGGTGGTGACATCTCATTGGTTGATATTGTTGTTCTTCCTATGGGGTTGCAAACCCCTTCAGCATCTTCAGTCCTTTCTCTAACTCCTCCATTGGGGTCCCCGTGCTCAGTCCGATGGCTAGCTACAAGCATCCTCATCTGTATCAGGAAGGCTCTGGCAGAGCCTCCCAGGAGACATCCAAATCAGGTTCCTGTCAGCAAGCACTTCTTGGCATCAGCAATAGTGACTGGATTTGGTGGCTGCATACGGGATAGATCACCAGCTGGGGAAGTTTCTGGATGACCTTTTCTTCAGTCCCTGTCCCACTATTTGTCCCTATATTTATTCGTGTGAGTATTTTCTTCTCCCTTCTAAGAAGGACTGAAGCATCCACACTTTGGTCTTCCTTCTTGAGCTTCATATGGTCTGTGAATTGTTTCTTGGTATTCTGAGCTATTGGGCTAATATCCACTTATCCGTGAGGGTCTACCATGTCTGTTCTTTGTGATTGGGTTACCCCACTCAGGATGATATTTTCTAGTTCCATCCATTAGCCTAAGAATTTCATGTAGTCATTGTTTTTAGTAGCTGAGTAGTCCTCCATTGTGTAGATGTACCACATTTTCTGTTTCCATTCCTCTGTTGAAGGACATCTGGGTTGTTTCCAGCTTCTGGCTATAATCGATAAAGCTGCTATGAACATAGTGGAGCATGTGCCCTTGTTATATGTTGAAGCATCTTTTGCACATATGCCCAGGAGCGGTGTGTCTGGATCCTCAGGTAGAACTATTTCCAGTTTTCTGAGGAAACTCCAGACTGATTTCCAGAGTAATTGTAACAGCTTACAATCCCACCAACAATGGAGGAGTGTTCCTCTTTCTCCACATTGTTGCCAGCATCTGTTGTCACCTGAGTATTTGATCTTAGCCATTCTGACTGGTGTGAGGTGGAATCTCAGGGCTGTTTTGATTTGCATTTCCCTGATGATTAAGGATGTTGAATATTTTTTTATGTACTTGTCAGTTGTTCAGTATTGCTCAGTTGAGAATTATTTGACTAGCTCTGTACCCCATTTTATAGTAGGGTTACTTGATATTCTGAAGTCTAACTTCTTGAGTTCTTTGTATATATTGGATATTAGATCTCTATCGGATGTAGGATTGGTAAAGATCTTTTCCCAATCTGTTGGTTGCCATTTTGTCCTAATGACAGTGTCCTTTGCCTTACAGACGCTTTGAAGTTTTATGAGGTTCCATTTGTTGATTCTTGATCTTATAGCATAAGCCATTGGTGTTCTGTTCAGGAAAATTTTCCCTGTGCCTATGTGTTTGAGGCTCTTCCCCACTTTCTCTTCTATTAGTTTGAGTGTACCTGATTTTATATGGAGATCCTTGATCCACTTGGGCTTGAGCTTTGGACAAGGAAATAAGAATGGTTCAATTTGTGTTCTACATGCTGACCTCCAGTTAAACCAGCACTATTTGTTGAAAAGGCTATCTTTTTCCCCACTGAATAGTTTTAGCTCCTTTGTCAAAGATCAAGTGATCATAGGTTTGTGGGTTCATTTCTGGGTCTTCAAATATATTCCGTTGATCTATCTGCCTGCCTCTGTACCATTACTATGCAGATTTTAATCATGATTGTCTCTAGCTGAATATGTAGCAGAGGATGGCATTGTCTGGTATCAATAGGGGGAGAAGTCCTTGGTCCTGTGAAGGCTCATTTCCACAAATATCCAAAAAAAATTAAAAAATAAAATAGTTAGCAAAAGAGTACACAAAAGAACACATTATAGAAATACAAAGGATCCTAAGCCTACCATAAACAATCACCAATAAGCCAAAATAAATCCAGAAAAACTGTTAAATTCTTGGATAGCCATAATCTAACAAGAGTGAATTGAAAACAAAACAAAGAAAGCACCACCACCACCACCACCACCACCACCAACAACAACAACAACAACAACAACAACAACAAAAACCCCAAACACACAAAACACATTCTTGATACAGGACACCTAAATGCAGTCAGCTTGAATGTATTAATAATAAACTCTGAGTGACTAATAATGCGTCAATCAGTGTTTCATTAGAGACACAAAAGCACTTCCCCTTGGTATGATTTTAAAAAGTGCTATTATCATTTATCCAAGAACAAGCTCAGATTTGATTTTTCTCCTTCACTCTCCCTCTGTCTTCTGATTTCTGTCCATCTATTGAATGAGTCTGACCTTCTCATTTTCTTTTCATCACCCTGTCTTTGTAGTGCTTTCTTCTCTCCCATTTGGTTGCCCTTTTTGCTATATTTCCCCCTTTCCCATCTTGCACTTTTTTCATTCATTCATTCATTCATTCATTCATTCATTCATTTATTACATCCTGCTATCTGCCTGCCTCCCGGCCACCCACTCCCACAGTCCTTCCCCTTTCTCCAGTCCCCTTCTCCTCTGAGTGTGTTGGGACACCCTGGGTATGGCCCCTTCCACCCTGGCACTTCAAGTCTCTGTGAGGCTAGGCTCTTCCTCTCCTACTGAGCACAGACAAGGCAGCATACAGGCAATAGCATTGGAGCTAGCTCCCACTCCAGGTGCTCAGAACCCATATGAAGGTCAAGCTCCACCTTTATTTACATTTTCTTTTATTCCTTTTTTTAAAAAACTTTTTAATTTTTTTCTTTTCTACGTCTTTATTAAATTGGTTATTTCTTATTTACATTTCAATTGTTATTACCTTTCCTGGTTTCCAAGCAAACATCCCCCTAGCCCCTCCCCCTCCCCTTCTATATGGGTATTCCCCTCTCCATCCTCCTCCCCTTACCACCCTCCCCCCAAGAGTCCTGTTCACTGCGGGTTCAGTCTTGGCAGGACCAAGGGCTTCCCCTTCCACTGGTGCTCTTACTAGGCTATTCAATGCTACCTATGAGGTTGGAGCCCAGGGTCAGTCCATGTATAGTCTTTGGGTAGTGGCTTAGTCCCTGGAAGCTCTGGTTGGTTGGCATTGTTGTTCATATGGGGTCTCGAGCCCCTTCAAGCTCTTTCAGTCCTTTCTCTGATTCCTTCAACGGGGGTCCTATTCTCAGTTCAGTGGTTTGCTGCTGGCCTTCACCTCTGTATTTGCTGTATTCTGGCTGTGTCTCTCAGGAGAGATCTACATCCGGTTCCTGTCAGCCTGCACTTCTTTGCTTCATCCATCTTATCTAGTTTGGTGGCTGTATATGTATGGGCCACATGTCAGGCAGGCTCTGGATGAGCGTTCCTTCAGACTCTGTTCTAAACTTTGCCTCCTTATTAACTCCCAAGGGTATTTTTAACAATTTCCTTCAACTCTTGTCACTTTTCTTCTTGGCGTTACTCTAACTTTCCCCCTTTTTATTGAATACAGTTTTTTTTCATGTACTGTATCCTGATTACAGTGTCCCCTCCCTCTACTCTTTCCAGTTCCTCCTTCCCTCACTCCTCATCCACATTCACTCCCTTTATGTCTCTCATTAGAAACGAAACCATGATTCTAAGGGATAATAATAAAATGAAATTCAACAGAATAAACCTAGAACTAACACATTGGAACAAAACAAAACAAACAAATAAACCAAAAACAGAAGGAAAAGTGCCCAAGAAAAGGCACAAGTAACAGATATAGATGCAGAGATCCACTCACAAAAACTCAGGAATCCCAGAAAAGAACTAAATTGGAAATCATAATATATTTGCAAAGCATTTAAATAAATAAATGAATAGCATATTTTTTTAAACCCTGACCAAAACACTCTCCAACCCTGTAAGGGAGTTTGTTTTCTTTGGCCATCTCCTGCTGGGCATGCAGCCTATTCATAACAGTGGTTTGTGTCCTCATTGAGACTCCCTTGGAGAACACTAAAATTTCATTTGTAAATCGCTATCAAGAGGAGGTAGCTTCTGGGTTAGAGATGGGGATGTGTGTCCTCTTTTCCTTTCAGCTCTAGGACCCCATATAGCTCAGACCCTTACAGGCCCTGTGCATACTGCTTTAGACTCTGTGAATTCATATGTTGATTTAGAGGGCCTTGCTTTTTAGTGACCTCCTTTGACTCTAAGACTCTTTCCTCCTTCTCTTCCACTGGGAAGAGGAGCCCTAAAGAGAAGGATTTGATGGAGATTTCCCACTTAGGACTGAGTGTTCCTCCATCTCCCTCCGCATACTCTCTGGTTGCGAGTCTCTGTATTTGTTCCCATTTGCTGCAAGAGGAAGCTTCTCTGATGATGACTGAGCAAGACACTGATCTATGAGTCCAGCAGAATGTCATTAGGGGTCATTTTATTGCTAGTTCTTTTAGTAGATCCCCTATTATGTGACTTTTCCCCTAGGTCCCTGGACGATCTAATCTCAGGTTCTTGGTCATCCAAGCAGTTTTGTGTATGGGTTCCATCTCATGGAGTGAGGCTTAAGTCAAATCAGATGTTGATGGGTTACTCTCACCAGCTTTGTGCCACCACTGCATTAGGATATCTTGCAGATAAGACAATTGTAGATCAGAGGATTTGTAGCTAACTTGGTATTTATGTTTCTCATTTGGTAGCCTGCAGTGTACCTTCCTGTACCAAAGACACTAGAACATAGGGGTAAAAGGCTCTCTGTAAGCACCAATTCTATTTTTCTCAGTTCATTGAATTATGTAGGAGTTAACTATAGCATTGAGGCCTTGCTGTCAGTGTGTGCAGAACAACCTATAGTATTGGGAGAAGCTTGGATTGTTTGAGGGTTTCCATGGAAGACTTTGAACAACTCATTATTAAATGTAACTCATTCTCAGTTACTGGAAGCTTCATTCGATGCTAATAGATGTCCAACTGGGCCTTTGTCTCCCTCATTATTTCAACTTTCATTTCATAATACATTTTAAAATCTGAATTGGATTTAGATCACACACACACACACACACACACACACACACACACACACACACACCCCACACAGAAGATTTTTTTTTTCTTTTTTTTTTTTTTTTTTTTCGGAGCTGGGGACCGAACCCAGGGCCTTGTGCTTGCTAGGCAAGTGCTCTACCGCTGAGCTAAATCCCCAACCCCCCACACAGAAGATTTTACGGATTTAGGTTTCCACATTACTCCATCTTCTGATAGCTTCTTCAATTTCTTTCAGTGTCTTATGGTTTTTATCATATACACCTCTTTCTTTGTAGATATTTTGAAAGGTATAGTTTCTCTGATTTCTTTCTCAGCCTTTTTTGTAATTTGTATATGAGAAGGCAACTGATTTTTGTGAGTTAATCTTATATCCAACTACTTAGGTAAAAATGTTATCAGCTGTAGGAGTTTCCCAGTGGAATTTTTGGGAGGTCATTTTCATATGCTATCATAGCATTGCCAAATAAAGATACTTTCACTTCTTCCTTTTCAATGTGTATCCTCTTGATCCTTTTCAGCTATCTTACTTATTGTTATAGCTAAGACTTTAAGCACTATATTGAATAGGTATAGAGAGAATGGACTACTTGTTCCTGATTTTAGTGAAATAGCTTTGAGTTTCTCAGTTCAAGTAGATGTCGGCTGCAGATTTGAGGTAAACTGCTTTTATTATGTTGAAGCATGTCCCTATTGTATCCCTAATCTTTCAGGAATGTTGTGTACGTGCTGTATAAGGAGAAAGGTTTATTTTGGCTTATAGTTAGAGTTCATGGTCTTTTGACCTCTTTCGGCCTGTGGTAGCTTAGTACCTTATGGTGGAAGCACTAGGCGGAGAAGGGAGAAACGCTCCAGTGTCCTTTCAGTGGGCCCTGCTTCCTAAAAGGTTTGCAATGTCGTGATAGTGCCACAGGCTAGAAACCAACTCTCCAATACATGTATCTTGGATCCAAAGTAGAGTAAGCAGAGAACCTCAATCTCTTTTAAGCCCGTGCTCTTCTGTTTGCTTACATGACCTTCTGGAAGCCCCTTCACTGAAAGCTGTCATGCATCATCTTTGACTGGGATAACCAGGAAGCTCCCACGGAAGAAGTGTATTTCTTTGGACTTTTTTCCATTCACGCTTATGTTGTAACTAGAGAAATTGACTATCAGTGCTCATCATGATCACACCTGACAGGAGTAGCTGCTGGTAGTTCTGGGTAAAATGTGTTTCTAGATATTGGAAGCTGACACTTAGGAATGGGCTAGAAGGGTGGGTGTCTGAGGGGGAACCACAAGAGGAAGAAAAACAGGGTTTTCCACAAGGATCTGCTTAGTCCCCTGGAAATGAGAGACCAGAGTGAGAGTAGGTCACAGCAGAAGGTCTACTACAGAGCTGGGGATGAAATTGGGGTATTGGATTTGGAGGAGAAAACAGAGAGGTGAAGATTTGCAGTTAGTCTAGCTGCTTTCCTGGCTGGAATTTTGCTCAAGTTTTCTATTCCTTTTTTCTCTCCATTTCCTTCTTCCTATTTATTTTTTCTTTATTTCATTTTTCTTTAGTGAATTTTGAAATATATTTATTCTGTCTCTGCCATCTTTCTCAGTCTCTCTCTCTCTCTCTCTCTCTCTCTGTGTGTGTGTGTGTGTGTGTGTGTATGTGTGTGTGTGTGTGTGTATACTAATGTATGCCTGTGTAGGTCAGAAGACAATATGTGGGGGTTGATTCTCCCACACCACTAGGCGTATCCCAAGGATCCAGCTTAGATCACGGACTTGGCAACAAGTGACTCTACCCACTGAGTTGCCTCACCAGCCTATTTTTTTTATTTCTGTTCCATTTGCTTTCTTCCTATTTGTTTTTGTCCATTTTGTAGCTTTACTTTCATCTATATTTTCCTCTTTCTAATTCCTTACTCCTTATTGTATCTTTCCTATTATACTTTTTTAGTTAATATTTGTTTTCTCCCTGTCTTAGCTGCTATGGATGTGAGAATGAATAAGACAGCTTAAAAATAGTGGGAAGAGGAGGTAAGTGTGTAGACCAAGTTCATGATGACAATGTCTGCCAAGAACTATAGTAAATACACAGGGATCTGTGACAATGTTTCCCCAGTGTACAGATTGAATGATTTCTAGGAAAGCAGACATCAGACTGCGACTGTAGTCTCAGACTGATACTTTAAATATCGCTATTTGCAGATATGATAGTATACTTAGGTGACCCCAAAAATTTCACCAGCGAACTCCTAAACCTGATGAACAATTTCAGCAAAGTGGCTGGATATAAAATTAACCCAAACAAATCAGTAGCTTTCCTATACTCAAAGAAAAAAATAGGCTGAGAAAGAAATTAGAGAAACAACACCTTTCGCAATAGCCACAAATAATATAAAATACCTTAGTGTGACTCTAACCAAGCAAGTGAAAGATCTATATGACAAGAACTTCAAGTCTCTGAAGAAAGAAATTGAAGAAGATCTCAGAAGATGGAAAGATCTCCCATGCTCATGGATTGGCAGGATTAATATATTAAAAATGCCCATTTTGCCAAAAGCAATCTACAGATTCAATGCAATCCCCATCAAAATTTCAACTCAATTCTTTGGATTTAGAAAGAGCAATTTGGAAATTCATTTGGAGTAACAAAAAAACTTGGATAGCAAAAACTATTCTCAACAACAAAAGAACTTCTGGGGGAATCACCATCTCTGAACTCAAGCTGTATTACAGAGCAATAGTGATAAAAACTGTAAGTTATTGGTTCAGAGACAGGCAGATAGATAAGTGGAATAGAATTGAAGGCCCAGAAATGAACCCGAACACCAATGGTCACTTAATCTTTGACAAAGGAGCTAAAACCATCCAACAAAAAAAAGACAGCATTTTCAACAAATGGTGCTGGTTCAGCTGGAGGTCAGCAAGTAGAAGAATGCTTATTTATCCATTCTTATATCCCTTGTCCAAAGCTCAAGTACAAGTGGACCAAGGACCTCCACATAAAACCAGATATACTGAAACCTTTATTCCTAATAGAAGAGAAAGTGGAGAAGAGCCTTGAACACATAGGCACAGGAAAAAATTTCTTGAACAGAACACCAATGGCTTATGTTCTAAGATCAAGAATCCACAAATGGAACTTCATCAGATTGTGAAGCTTCTATAAGGCAAAGGACAAACTGTTAATAGGACAAAACAGCAACCAACAGATTGGGAAAAGACCTTTACCAATCCTATATCAGACAGAAGGCTAATATCTAATGTATACAAAGAATCAAGAAGTTACACTGCAGAGAATCAAATAATCCTATTAAAAAGTAGGTTACAGTGATGCTTAATAAAGAATTCACAACTGATCAATACCCAATGGCTGAGAAGAACCTAAAGAAGTGTTCAACATCCTTAGTCATCAGGGAAATGCAAATCAAAGCAACCCTGAGATTCCACCTCACACCAGTCAGAATTGCTAAGATCAAAAATTCAGGTGACAACAAATGCTGGTGAAGATGTGGAGAAATTGCAAACTGGTACAACCTCTCTGGAAATCAGTCTGGAGGTTCCTCAGAAAATTGGACATTGCACTACTTGAGGACCCAGCTATACCTCTCTTGGGCATACACCCCAAAGATGCTCCAACATATAACAAGGACACATGCTCCACTATGTTCATAGCAACCTTATTTATAATAGCCAGTAGCTGGAAAAAAACCCAGATGTCTTTCAGCAGAGGAATGGAAACAGAAAATGTGATACATTTATATAATGGAGTACTACTCAGCTATTAAAAGCAATGACTACATGAAATTCTTAGGCAAATGGATGGGACTAGAAAATATCCTGAGTGAGGTAATCCAGTAACTAAAGAACATACATGGTATGTACTCACTGATAAGCGCATATTAGCCCAAAAGCTCGGAATACTCAAGAAACAATTTACAAATCATATGAAGCTCAAGAAGGAAGACCAAAGTGTGGATGCTTCAGTCCTTCTTAAAAAGGAGAAGAAAATACTCACAGGAGGAAATATAGGGACACAAAGTGGGGCAGGAACTGGGGAAAAGGTCATCCAGAGACTTCCCCACCTGGGGATCCATCCCATATGCAGCCACCAAACCCAGTCACTTTGCTGATACCAAGAAGTACTTGCTGACAGGAAAATGATTTGGATGTGTCCTGAGAGGCTCTGCCAGAGCCTTACTGATACAGATGAAGATGCTTGCAGCTAATCATCGGACTGAGCACGGGGACCCCAATGGAGGAGTTAGAGGAAGGACTGAAGGAACTGAAAGGGTTTGCAACCCTATTGGAAGAACAACAATATCAACCAACCAAACCACCCAGAGACCACCAACCAATGAGTAAATATTGAGGGACTCATGGCTCCAGCTGCATATGTAGCAGAGGATGGCACTGTCTGACCTCAATAGGAAAAGCCCTTGGTCCTGTGAAGAATATTTTCCCCAGTGTCAGGGAATACCAGGGCATTGAGGTGGGAATGTCTGGACAAGAGAGGAAGCATCTTCATGGAAGCAGGGAAATGGAGGAGGGGGAATGAGAGGAGGGGGAAAGGGGATAACATTTGAAATGTACATAAATAAAATATCCAATAAAAAAGAATGAGTAACTTTTGCCAGACAGTGTAATGAGACAGAGATGAAAAGATCAGTCCAGTCACCAAGAAGTAAAACCTTGACTACTAGAAAATGTTGGCTCCAGTGAATTGTTTCCCTACTTGATATGCTATGGTAAAAGATATTTATACATGTACAGAAATTTTAATTGTAACAGTAACTTGAAGTGTTAAGACTATGAAGTTCAAAACTAAGAGCCTAGGTAAGAAGATGGTTGAAGAAGAAGTGACTTAACAAACAGGATTGATATAAGAAAATGTATGCAAGTTAATATGATTCTTCCAGAAAGCCTTCTTCTTGTTTCCGTATCATCAAATGACCATCTTACTTTGTTTTAAATACTAGGCCCTTACCCATAGCATAACTATTATTTTTATCTATTTTAAGCTATTTATTTATTTAGTTATTTATTAAGCTATTTATTTATTTAGTTATTTATTAAGCTGTTAAGCTATTTATTTATTTAGTTTGTGGGTGGGTGGTTGCACTCCCCATCACTCGTATGGCATGGATGTCAGATGTCAACTTTGTGGAGTTGGCTTTCTCCTTCTCTCATGTGAGGTCCACAAGCAAACTCATGCTGTCAGCCTTGGCATCAAGTTCCAAGACTTATTTTTGTGCCAAGACCTACTTACCTTACTGGCTTGGCTTTTGGGCAGTGCTCATAAATCACTCTATTTGTTGATGCGTTTAGTCACTAAACCCTTATTAATTGAACCCCTTCTACAGTCAAGATTGTGATAGTGGAGTAAATAAAACTTATAAAAATCGTTTTGTGCATGTGAATTTCTGTAGTTTGAGACAGAATTCTGCTATATAATAGCTGTGTTGAGACCATTTATGTATCCTAGACCTGCTTTGAGCTTATGGTCAATTCTATTGTTTCTGCGTCCCAAGTTCTGGGATTGCAGGCATGTAACATAATACCTGTCATAGATAAGAGGTTTTCTTTCAGGATATTCATAATATGCATAAATACCTTCAAATTCTGATATAGGTCAGAAAACAAAAGGCAGTGCTTTGATAAAATGACGATGACATTGTTTTAAAGGTGTCCAAGAGAATTATTCTCTGGAAAAAATGTGACACATAAGCTGAATCCTAAATAGTGAGGAAAAGAGACAATGTAAAGATTTCTGATCAGAGAGTCTTAAGCAATTGCAAATATCCTGAAAACACACAACAAAAAACAGCTTATTCAAGAGTCAATAAAAAGGCATTTCTAGCCCTAGAATTGTGGAGACTGAGACAAGAATATCACAAATTTGAGCTCAGCTTATGGTACATAGTAACTTCAAGGCCAGATTTGACTATATATAAGTGACTCTGGAGAGAGAAAGAGAGAGAAAGAGAGAGAGAGAGAGAGAGAGAGAGAGAGAGAGAGAGAGAGAGAGTTAGAGTTGAAGTGTGGTAGGCTAAGGGATGTTTGACATGATATAAGGATATAGATTCTCTCTTCAGTGTCTTGTAATCTGTTGGCTAGACTTCTGAGGTTTCTGTCTGCCATTGTAAATTTTCCATTTCCAGTTTATTTCAGTTTGAGTTTTCTTTAGTTATATTTCTTTGTTAAATTTTACTACTGTCTCTTGTATTGCTTTCAACTGTTTCCCTTCTGTGGCCTTCATTAAATGATTCATTCATATCTTCTTAAGGTCCTCGGACATATTCATATTTTTGAAGTCTTTGTCTTATGTTTCAGCTATATTATATTATATTTCTCAGTTTTACTACAATAAGGTTACTACCACATATGGTACTACTGCAATACACTAAGAGGTCTGGTGGAAGCATATTGTTTTGGCTCTTCATGTTGCAATTTTGCGCTGAGATTGAGACATCTAGAGTTATGATGTTTGAGATGTTTCTTAGAGTCAACATCTGGTCTTGTCTTTGTTGGGTGGGTGTTCCAGGCCTTGGTTGATGTCGGTCTCTCTGGGTCTTCTATCCAGAGAATATGTCTGTGGGGTTCCTGGAAAAGAGTGTTTCAGTGGGTCAGTGGGTGATACAAAATGTAGTCTAGAAGTAATGACTCAGAGGGATGGTGTGAAAAGGATAAGCTGGATTTGCAACAAAGGGTGCAGCTCCATGGGAATAATGTGAAAGACTGATTGTTAAGGAAGTGATAGGATTTTCTGATGGAATAGATACAGAGAATGGTGGGAATAAAAGACATAGGGAATATATAAGGAAAGAAACAAGAGAACCCTTTGTTTCAAGTTCTCATGAACTAGTGTAAGTCACCAATTTTAAAGACAGAACACTTGTGTCTTTTAACATGGCATTTATGCATGGAACACACAATTGTGTAGAGTCCAAGAGTATATAACATATGAGTGAGGTCCAAAACCATTAGGAAAGGGGTTTCTAAATGAGACAATGAAGAGAATGAATGGGCTCTCAAAGATTTTGAGAGTTGAAAGGTGATATAAACTTCAAAAAGGAGGAAAACATGACTGAAAAAATGCAAAATAGGAATGAGATATACATGGAAGCTGTCAGAAAGATAGCTGGAAAATTAAATAATTGATTGTGGAAAATGGGACTTGATTGCTAGTCTAGGGACAATTAGTTCATAAGAGGCTTTGCAATAGATGAGATATTTGTAATGGTAATGTATGCAATGGGCAGCAAGCTAAGGGAACACTGAAAATACTAAATCTAAGATAGTTAGCTTCATTTGATTAACATCATCTGAGCTGGAGTCTATGACATAGAAACCTGTGGTTAAAGTCAGGCCCACAAATCTCTATATCACAGATATCCAAGATAGATGTCTGAACGTTTCATGGTGGAAAACCTAGAATGACACCTTTCTACGATCTGCCATGTAAGGCGGGTGTGGTGCTTCACACCTTTAATTTCAGTGCTCAGGAGGTAGCAGCAATTGGATCTGTGTGGCTATGAGACCAACCTAGTGTACCGAGCTAGTTCCAGAACAGCTAGGGCTACATAGAGAAATCCTGGCTCAGAGGGGAGAGAGGGAGAGGGAGAGGGAGAGGGAGAGGAGGGAGAGGGAGAGGGGGAGGGGGAGGGGAGGGGGAGGGGGAGGGAGAGGGAGAGGGAGGAGATCAGGTAAGCATCCATGTGATCAGACAGTTTCTTTCAAATACCTATTTAAGTCCATAAGGTTTGATTGTTGTTAGTGTTTCAGAGTATTTCATAGGGAAAAAGAGCTCAATGCTTTTTATCAAGTAAAAATTATTAATCTGTATTGTTTAGTATATATATACATAAATATACATATATATATATAAATATATAAATAAATTTTATTTCTTTCTGGATTAATTGCTATAGGGTGTGCATTTATATATGATATGTATGGTTGATTTGGGTTGTATGTATGCTATGACACACATGGAAATCTGAGTACAACTTTTAGGAGTGGGGTCTCTATCTCTACTGTGGGTTCAAGGATTAAATTCAGTTTGCCAGACTCCTGGGGCAAAAACCTTGACTTGATAAACAGTATTGCCAGCCATATTATATTTGTAAAACAGCTGAATGAAGTAAGCAACATCATTCTTAATTTACTGAAGCTGGAACTGAAACACTGAGATAATTAGAAACCCTTACAAACGTAGCTAATAAGTAACAACTAGGGTTACCCACCCATCTCAGAAGAGTGGTTTCTAAGGATTTGGCAAGCCTGGACGAGTTCCTCTTTCTCCTGTAAAACTTTATTTTTTTGATCCCAGTAGCCTTGGAATTGGACATTTGTGTTCATTCTCAATAAGCTTGCAATGCAGTTTAATGCATATAAGAGTGTTTTCACACACAACCTCTGTAGTATCACTAGGGAAAGGGAAGTAATGCCCTCATGGTTTTAATGGCCATTCTTACTCAGATTTTGCTCTCTGATCATCTTCTAGGGATATTTGAAATCTACTGCCAAGCAGGCAGCCACAGAGAAGCAGGGATGCAGGCAATTTATAATGTCTCTCAGTGTTCCAGTCATCAAGACAGCCCACGCCAACACTACCAAGCGTCAAGAGTCTACTATATCATGGCAGAGGAGATAGAATGGGATTATTGCCCTGACAGAAGCTGGGAGCTGGAATGGTATAACACGTCTGAGAAGGACAGGTAAGGCTTCAGAAAAGGACTGATCACAGCTTACAGAATCATTTCGTGCGGGATGTTCCTAAAAGTAAAAGTAGGAGGCATTTTTATAATTTCAATGAGTACAATGCCATTCTGAGATCAGAATGGAGGGATCCTCAATTCCGGTACTTTGTTTATTCTATATTCATTACCATTGAGCTGAAGAAAAGGACTTTGCTACATTCTTGCCCTCTTATCCTTCCCTTCTAATTAGCTAGAACTTACCTGCACTAGGATTTAAAGTTCATATGTCTCAAAGGCATTTATTAAGATACAGACTAAACTGTGAAACAGAAAAGTCCAAAACAGGGTAGTATAAGGTACAATTTTATCTGTTATTTGCATAAGAACAATCCAGTTCTGCAAGTGAACTCTGCTGCCCTCAATTCCTCCTTTTATCTTTGGGGTCAAGATGCTCATTTTAGATATGGCTATCCCCAGGTTTCAAGTTATGGTAAGCAATGTTGCCTGTAAGGATAGACTTGGAAGTTGTACATTTCATTTTTTCTCATGTCCTATCTCCTAAGCTTTTCATATGAATTTATGTAACTATAGGTAAATGTGGACAATGTAACATCTATGTGAACAGCCACATGTCCCAATGAAATCTAGGTGATGCTATTGCTAAAAAGAGGGAAAAGAAAACACAAACTTAGGTATTATTAATATTTTTACAGTATTATTAAAATTAACATTATTAAACTATTATTAAGTATAATTAATAAAAATTTTCTCTAGTTTGTGGTACTTTCACTGCATTGTGTCAATTCTTGACCTTTATAAGTTGTTTGTTTAGGTTGAAGTCTTCATGTGAACTTTCTGTGAATGTTAAGAAATGTGCTAAGACTGAACCCCCAGTGAACGTGATTGCTGGGGGCAGGGCGGTAATGTGGGGAGGATGGGGAGGGGAGCACCCATAAAGAAGGGGAGGGGGAGGGTTAGGGGGGTGTTGGCCCGGAACCGGGAAAGGGAATAACATTCGAAATGTAAGTAAGAAATACTCAAGTTAATGAAAAAAAGAAAGAAAGAAAGAAATGTGAATTTCTTTTTGTCAGCCTTGATTTCATCTGTCATGCATAACCTGAAAATACATTACTAGAGAAGAAGGAAGGAAGGGTAGGAACAGCAGGCTTCATTCTGTGTCCTGTCTTCCTTTCTGCACGACAGTGCCTCTGTACTTAATCCTGTCAACCTTGGATTAGTGATTGTACTTCTGAGACTCACCTATTGGAATGATAAACACTGTCAACTGTTAAGTATCCTATCATGAGAAATCTGTAAGATTCTATATCTTCCCCTTTTTGATCTCCAGTGGCAATTACTGATGCTCAACTGAAACTCTGTGCCTTGTCCTTTTGTTAAAATAATTTCAAATCTAAATATATTAAGTCTGGAATCAAAGTCACAGGTTTCTGGTTCTTAGGTAAGTTATACTGGAAATACACTGCAAATAACTATTTGGATGGTGGAAATAATATACATAGGTTCAGAAACCTACTATTTCCAATTATAGTAATGTAATTTGACATTATAATGAATATATTTATATTCCCTTTCATATTGGACATGAGAATCGTTCTAACTTAATTTCCCCACATCTGAAAATAAAGGTTGAAGATCAGATGCTCATAACATTCTTTGGATTCCTCTAGCTATGGCCATGTTTTCTTGAGCAACAAAGATGGGCTCCTGGGTTCCAAATATAAGAAAGCGGTATTCAGAGAATACACTGATGGTACATTCAGAATACCTCAACCGAGGTCTGGACCAGAGGAGCACTTAGGAATTCTGGGTAAGGAATTCTATTTATATCCTAGCATCTAAAACGGGGTTGATTGTAAGACATCCATGTGATATCAGGGAGGTTTTCCCATCCCTCATTCTCAGATTTTCCATGTAAAATATTAAAAGTATGGCCCTCTTTTATAAAATGGCCATGAATATAAAACCTGAAGTAAAAGAGGGAAATATGAATTCTGCTGTAACATGGGACAAAAATGTTTCAACTGTCTATACCTTTGAGACTTGGCTTCTCCGAAGGTAGTAGATGTTATGACTCCAGAGGCAGGAGAATTTAGGAACAAATTCAACAGAGCCACTATTATTCCCATATGTCAATTTAATCACAAAACCATATGGTACTTTTGAACAATGGGTTTCTTTATTTTCATCCTAGAGCAGACAGGAAACACTTACCTTTGAAGAGATTACAGCTATTCTATGTGCTAAATATGGCAAGATTTCAGTCCTTACTATCAACTATTCTGCAAAATTCAGATTCTCTAGAGCCTTGGGTTATTATGTAGAGAAAAATAGGGTGAGAAAAGTGAAGATAATAGGAAGCCTATTTTCTGTTCTTGAAGTACCTTCATGCTGTGGGTAGCGATACCAATTTTAAGACTTATGAAGATTAACTCCCATTTCACTTTTCTGCTAATAGACCTTGTGCTTCTTTTGTATGTATCAGGTCCACTTATCAGAGGAGAGGTTGGTGATATCTTGACTGTGGTGTTCAAGAATAAGGCCAGTCGACCATATTCTATACATGCCCATGGAGTCCTAGAATCTAGTACTGGTTGGCCACAAGCTGCTGAGCCTGGTGAGTTGGAACACTTAGTGGATGAACAAAGGCTTTACATCACCTCTACTTTAGATTTCTAGTTTATTTCTTCTTCTTCTTTTTTTTTTTTTTTGGTTCTTTTTTTCGGAGCTGGGGACTGAACCCAGGGCCTTGCGCTTCCTAGGCAAGCGCTCTACCACTGAGATAAATCCCCAACCCCTAGTTTATTTCTTTAAACACATTATATTCTTGGGCTGGGTGGGTAGTAATAAAAGGTAGAGGCAGTTAACTGGTGAATTGGAGTTCTAGGAAGGTTTTCTTTTGCATTTTCAGAAGCTCCTGTATTTCAGTTAATAGTCTGTCATGTACATGATAATCTCCTTATTTCTTTTCTAAGTTCCTTAAAGTTAAGGTTGTTTATGTAATGTAATATGTAATTTTTGATCACTATAAGGAAACACCAGAGATAGTCTACTTTTCAAATAAGACAGGTTTATTCAGCTCACAGTTCTATAAGGTCTGAGAACCTCATTCAGCAATGACCTTAGATTTAGAGATAGTGTAACCATCACATGATGAGATAGAAAATGAATGTGTGTATGCTTGTCTAGTCTCCTCACAAAGCTCTCCCCAGTGTTCTATGCTAATAATTTCCCCAACATCACATCTCTAAATGCTGTAGCTGGATCAAATTTGTACCATTTTACTACTTTATAATAGGATGTAAATTTTGACACTTGGGGTGTTATGTGATGGTCAAACAATACCTGAACCACAACTTTATATCTTTCTCCCATTTAATGTTGGTATCTATGACTGTAAATGTGTCATTTGTAGCATCTCATCAATGTTATTTTTTATTTTTCATCGTTGAGTGTGCTTTAGTTATCTCTATATTTTTGCTTTTTAAATTTATTTTTCATTAGTTTTTCAAATTCTTGTTATGTTTATATATTACATGTGACACAGTATTTTGTAAACACAATGTCATGTAATATTTACTGTACATTGAGCATACTTTCCTGCCTATATTCCCTTACTCTTCTATCTTATCCTTCCATTCATTTGTTCTTCAGGAAAGTTTTACTTATACTTTTAGGTCATATATACATACATGATTTTATGCATCTCAATAAAAATCGAAGTATGATAAATGGATGAAAGTGTATGGTTTGTGCTTCTGACTTAATTCGATTAAAATGATTTCCTCCAGTTTCATGCATCTTCCTAAAAAATTACACAACCTTGTCCTTCTTTATGGCTGAAAAGGATTTCTTGCTTATATATGCCACATTTTACTTCTCTGTCCTTCAGTTGGAAACAGGTTTGCTCCATAACTTTGCTACTGAGAATAATGCCGTGATAAAACATTGATGTGCAAGGATATTTGTGGTGTGTTGACTTGCAGTTGTTTCAGTATATATCCAGAAGAGATTTTCTTAAAGAACCTCATACTGATTTCCATAGTGATGAACTACTATTATTTGCTACTAGAAGTGTTTTCTTAGTGACTGCTCTTTGAGATTGAGATGAGATGGAATGTCAATGCAGTTATGATTTCTATTTCTTTGATCAGTAGTGAGTTTAAACAGTTTTTTACACGATTACTAGCTATTTGTATTGCAAATGAGAACCGTTTACTAGTTCAGTTATTAAGTTAATTGTTTGATTTCTTACAGTTTACTTTTCTAAATTCTTTTTTACATTCTAAATAGTACTTTCCCAAGATATTAAACTAACGCATTTTCGTCCATTCTATACTCTGTCATTTCACTCATTTAACTAGAAACTGTGTAGTGCTTCTGAATTGTATGAGGTCTTGTCAGCATCATTTACTGAGCAAAGGTAATCTAATTGTGGAAAGTCCTTTCATATGCCTATGCCTCGAGATGTTTTCTATGCTATCTGGATTTGCAACTTCACCAGTTCAGGGTTAAGTATTAGGTTAATTTGGGGTTGGCTTTTAGAGTGAATGCAAGATGATAGGGATATAATTTCACTCTTTACATGCATCTATCCAGTTTTACTAGCAACATTTTCTGAAGAGGTTTCTTTCAAATGCATATTTTTGACATTAATGTCAGCCATCTGGTGGTTATTGCTACATGGGCTTCTAGCTGGGTTCTCTATTCTATGAATTTGTGTTTCTGCTTTATGCTAGCACCATGTTATTTTCTAGCCCTGCCTATGCAATTTAACATGGGATCAAGGATTATCCATTGTGCTCAGGATTGCTTTGGCTAGCCAAGGTATTTATTCTTAGTGTTTTGTGTGTATGCTTTCACATGAATTTTAAGATTATTTTTAATTATGTGAAGAACACGGTTGGAACTCTATGGGATCACATTGTCCTGAGTACTACAACCAGTTGTACAATATTAACCTTTTCCATAAACACAGGAGGCATTTTCATCTCATAGTGTCTTGATTTAACTCTTCCTTTAGTGTTATATAATTTTTAACACAGAGGTTTTTCACCTCTTGGTTTGATATTTTGCTTGTTTTGTTTGAAAGAGAGTCTTGCTATGTAGCCCTGGTTGGCCTGGAATTTAGCATGTTAACTCACAGAAATCCATCAACCTCTGCTTTTCCAGTGATGGGAGGTAGGTATGGTGTCAGGAACTTTATCTACAAGTAGGAGGCAGAGACAGAAAGAAAGACAGAGACAGAGACACAAAGAGAGAGGGGTGGAGGGGGAGGGGAGGGAGAGATGGAGGAGGGAGATGGAGATGGAGAGGGAGAGAGAGAGGGACAGGGAGAGGGAGCTAACTGGGTATGTCATAGGCTTTTAAAGCTAGTGAGTCAATTTTTCCAACAAGTTCACACTTTCTAATCTTCACTAATAGTTCCACAGACTGGGGACCAAGTATTTGAATATATGAGCCTATGGGGCCCATTCTCCTTTTGATTCAAACCTAGGTTTCTGCTTCCTATATTTAATAAACTTTACTATGTTGAAATATGCTCCTTCTATTCCTAGTCCCCTCAGAACTTTTATAATGAAGAGATGTTGTACTTTGTCAAAAGACTTTGTATCTATTCAAATAATCATATAATTTCTGTCCTTGAATCCACTTATGTGATGATATATATTTATTAATTTGTATATGTTGAACTATCCTTCCATCTCTATAAGGATGCTAACATGAACATTGTGTATGATATTTTGATGCATTTTTGAAATCAGCATTTTTATGAGATTAGTTCTAAAGATTTATTTTATTTATGCATAAATGTTTCTCTTTGCCTCTCTATCTGTGTCTCTAATTTGTCTCCTCCATGCTTGTGCCATGTTTATGCAGGTAATGACAGATGCCAGAAGAGGTTGTAGGAAATTAATAGTGGGGGTAATCAAGTGACCCAGTATTATTCTGTTATGGTTGATCTGTGACTTTATATTATTTAAGATTTTTTATAGTATGGAGTGCATGTGAGTTCTCTGTGTATGTTTTTACATTGTTCTGTTGATGGAATGTTCCCTTACTCAGTATGAACTATCTTTCTTCTAATTAGTGAGGTTTTTTGTTTTTGTTTGACATGATCACATTATACAACTCTCAGTGGCCCAGTACTGTGTAGATCAGGGCCTCAAAGTCACAGAGATCTGTCTGCATATCCCTCATCAACACTGGACTTAAAGGTGTATGGCACCAAACACAGACTGACAAGTTTTAATATGAATTCTACTTTGTCATACATTAGAATGGAAACATCTTATTGTTACCTAGTTTAATTTACTGTGAAACCCCTTTCACATTCTTCTCCTCTAAGATGATATGTGTTTTTGTTGAAGATTCCTTTTGGTTTTTGAGGAGACAAAAAAAATTGATACTATTTATTTAACCCAAGGTGCTACACTGTGGTTTTTGTTTGTTTCTTTGGCTATTATCTTCTTGGGCAATATATATTTTTATGGAAAAAAAAGTCTGTTTGCTCTTCTTATTGGATATTTTTAATTTATATTTCAAATGTTATCCCCTTTCCTCGACCCAACCATCCACTCCTTCCCTCATTCCTGCCCTGACATTTCCTTACACTGGGTCGGGGGTGTCCAGCCTTGGCAGGACCAAGGGCTTCTCCTCCATTTGGTGCCCAACAAGGCCATCCTCTGCTACATATGCAGCTGGAGCCATGGGTCTGTCCATGTATACTCTTGGGATGGTGGTTTAGTCCCTGGGGCTCTGGTTGGTTGGTATTGTTGTTACGGGATTGCAAACTCCTTCAGCTCCTTCAATCCTTTCTCTAACTCTTCCAATGGGGACCCTGTTCTCAATTAAATGGTTGACTGCTAGCATTCGCCTCTGTATTTGTCATGCTTTGGCAGAGTCTCTCAGTAGACAGCTATATCAGGCTCCTGTCAGCATGTACTTCTTGGCATCAGCAATATTGTTTGGGTTTGGTGACTGTATGTATATGGGCTGGAACCCCAGGTAGGATAGGCTCTGAATGGCCATTCCTTCAGTCTCTGCTCCAAACTTTGTCTCCATACCTCCTCCTATGAGTATCTTTGTTCCCCCTTCTAAGAACTGAAGCACTTTGGTTGTCCTTCTTCTTGAGCTTCATGTGGTCTGTGGATTTACCTTGGGTAATCTGAACTTTTGGGCTAATATCCACAATATCAATGGGTCCATACAATGTGGTTATTTTTTGTGATTGGGTTTCCTCACTCAGTATATTTTCTAGTTCCATACGTTTGCCTATGAATTTCATGAAGTCATTGTTTTTAATAGCAGAGCAGTACTCCATTGTGTAGATTTACCACATTTTCTGTTTCCATTCCTCTGTTGAAGGACATCTGGTTTCTTTCCAAGTTCTGGCTATTATAAATAAGGCTACTATGAACTTAGTGGAGCATGTGTCCTTGTTATATGTTGGATCATCTTTTGCATATATGCTCAGGAGTGGTATATCTGGGTCCTCAGGTAGTGCAAAGTCCAATTTTCTGAGGAAACTTCAGACTTATTTCCAGAGTGGTTGTATCAGCTTGCAATCCCACCATCAATGGAGGAGTGTTCCTCATTCTCCACATCCTTGCCAGCAACTATTGTCACCTGAGTTTTTGATCTTAGCCATTCTAACTGGTATGAGGTAGAATCTCAGGGTTGTTTTGATTTGCATTTCCCTGATGACTAAGATTTTTTAACATTTCTTTAGGTACTTCTCATCCATTCGATATTCCTCAGCTGAAAATTCTTTGTTTAGCACAACTGTACCCCATTTTTTCCATCTTTATTAACTTGAGTATTTCTTATTTACATTTCTTTTTTATCTTTATTAACTTGAGTATTTCTTATTTACATTTCGATTGTTATTCCCCTTCCCGGTTTCCAGGCCAACATCCCCCTAACCCCTCCTCCTCCCCTTCTATATGAGCTTCCCCTCCCCATCCTCCCCCCATTACCACCCTCCCCCCAACAATCACATTCACTGGGGGTTCAGTCTTGGCAGGGCCAAGGGCTTCCCCTTCCACTGGTGCCCTTACTAGGCTATTCAATGCTACCTATGAGGTTGGAGCCCAGGGTCAGTCCATGTATAGTCTTTGGGTAGTGGCTTAGTCCCTGGAAGCTCTGGTTGGTTGGCATTGTTGTTCATATGGGGTCTCAAGCCCCTTCAAGCTCTTACAGTCCTTTCTCTGATTCCTTCCATCGGGATCCCGTTCTGAACCCCATTTTTAATAGGGTTATTTGTCTCTCTGCAGTCTAACTTCGTGAGTTCTTTGTATATTTTGGATATAAGCCCTCTATCTGTTGTAGGATTGGTAAAGATCTTTTCCCAATCTGTTGGTTACCATTTTGTCCTAACAACAGTGTCCTTTGCCTTACAGAAGCTTTGCAGTTTTATGAGATCCCATTTGTCGATTCTTGATCTTAGAGCATAAGCCATTGGTGTTTTGTTCAGGAAATTTTCTTCAGTGTCCATGTGTTCGAGATGCTTCCCCACTTTTTCTTCTATTACTTTGAGTGTATCTGGTTTGATATGGAGGTCCTTGATCCACTTGGACTTAAGCTTTGTACAGGGTGATAAGCATGGATCGATCTGCATTCTTCTACATGCTGACCTCCAGTTGAACCAGCACCATTTGCTGAAAATGCTATCTTTTTTCAATTGAATGGTTTTGGCTCCTTTGTCAAAAATCAAGTGCCCATAGGTGTGTGGGTTCATTTCTGGGTTTTCAATTCTATTGCACTGGTCTATCTCTCTGTCTCTGTACCAATACCATGCAGTGTTTTTTTTTTTTTAATCACTATTGCTCTGTAATACTGCTTGAGTTCAGGGATAGTGATTCCCCCAGAAGTCCTTTTATTGTTCCCCATTTTTAATAGGGTTATTTGTTTTTCTGGAGTCTAACTTCTTGAGTTTTTTGTATATATTATATATTAGCACTCTATCGTGTGTAGGATTGGAGAAGATCTTTTCCCAATCAGTTGGTTGCCATTTTGTCCTATTGACCGTGTCCTTTGCCTTATTGAAGTTTTGTAATTTGATGAGGCTCCATTTGTTGATTCTTGATCTTATAGCATAAACCATTGGTGTTCTGTTCAGGAAATTTTTCCCTGTGCCCATGTGTTTAAGGCTCTTCCCCCTTTTTCTTCTATAAGTTTGAGTGTATCTGGTTTTATATGGAGGTCCTTGATCCACTTGGTCTTGAGCTTTGTACAGGGTGTTAAGAATGAATTGATTTGCATTCTTCTACATGCTGACATCTGGTTGAACCAGAATTTGTTGAAAATACTATTTTTTCCACTAGATGGTTTTAGCTCCCTTGTCAAAGATCAAGTGACCATAGGTATGTGGATTATTTCTGGGTCTTCAATTCTATTCCATTGATCTACCTGCCTGTCTCTGTACCAATACCGTACAGTTTTTATCACTATTGCTCTGTAATACTGCTTGAGGTCCTGGATAGTGATTCCCCCAGAAGTTCTTTTATTGTTGAGGATAGTTTTTGCTATGCTGGTTTATTTTGTTATTCCATATGAATTTGCTAATTGCTCTTTTTTTAACTCTATGAAGATTGAGTTGTAATTTTGATTGGGATTGCATTGAATCTGTAGATTGCTTTTGGCAAGATGGCCATTTTTACTATGTTAATCCTGCCAATCCATGAGCATGGGAGATCTTTCCATCTTCTGAGGTCTTCTTCAATTTCTTCTTCAGAGACTTGAAATTCTTATCATACAAATCTTTCACTTGCTTGGTTAGAATCACACCAAGGTATTTTATATTATTTGTGACTATTGTGAAGGGTGTCGTTTCCCTAATTTCTTTCTCAGCCTGTTTATCCTTTGAGTAGAGAAAGGCTACTGATTTGTTTGAGTTAATTTTGTATCCAATAACTTTTCTGAAGTTTTTTACTAGGTTTATTAATTCTCTGGTAGAACTTTTGGGATCACTTATGTATACTGTCATATCATCTTCAAATAGTGATATTTTGACTTCTTCCCTTCCAATTTTTATCTCTTTGATCTCCTTTCGCTGTCTGATTGCTTTGGCTAGGACTTTGAGTACTATAGTGAATAAGCAGGGAGTGAGTGGTTAGCCTTGTCCAGTCCCTGATTTTAGTGGGATTGCTTCAAGTTTTCTCTGTTTTGTTTAATGTTGGCCACTCGTTTGCTGTATACTGCTTTTCCTAAGTTTCGGAATGGGCCTTGAATTCCTGATCTTTCCCAGTCTTTTAACATGAAGGGGTGTTGAATTTTATCAAATGCTTTCTCAGCATCTAATGAGATGTTCATGTGTTTTTTTTTCTTTGAGTTTGTTTATACAGTGGATTACGTTGATGGATTTCTGTGGGCTCTGATGATGGCCAGTAGTCTTTGTTTCTGTTGCTTATGTTCCTGCCCTTGCCTCTCACCATCTGGTTGTCTCTGGTGTTAGCTGGTCTTGCTGTCTCTGACAGTGGCTTGTCCCTCCTGTAAGCCTGTGTGTTAGCACTCCTGGAGACTGGCTTTCTTCCAGCAGGATCTGGGTCCAGAGAGCTGTGTCACAGAGTCAGCTCCTGGTGCAGGAGGAAACCAGAAGGATCAGATCCCAGACTGCTCCTCATTTCCCGTGTCCAGAGGTCTCCAGTCATGTTCTTCTTGGGCCAGTAATGTGATCAGAAGTGGTGGTCTCCCCTGAGATCTCAGGATTGTCCGCATTTCTGAGAGTCCAGCTCTCTCCCCCATAGGATTTAGGTACAGAAAGCTGTGAAACCGGGTCAGCCCACCATTTCTTTCCTTATGGGCTGTGATGGAAAGTTTTATTTTTCAGGCATCAGTCCTTTTGGGATATAGATAGCTGTATTTTCCTTGTTCCCTAGATTTTGTTGTATTAAAGACCACGAGCAAAAACAACTTTGAAATATTATTGATTGTTTAATCTTAAAACTCTCAGGCACAGTCCTTCACTGAGGAAAATCAGGGCAGCAATCTAGAGGCTAGAACTGATGCAGAGACTATAGAGAACACTGTTTACTGGTTTGCTCACCATGGCTTGTGCATCTTGATTTCTTACACCATCCAGGACCACCTACCTCCCTAATGGATAAAGCCTAACATTGTTCAACTATGGGCTCCTATAAAATAAAATACAAGTTTCATATTTTCTTACTCCAAGTGGGAAGAACAAGGGCACAGTCGTGATCAGACCAAAACAGAACCAAAATACAACATTGTGACTAATTCAGTGATTGATGTCTGGGACAGGATCACAATCCTTTGGGCTCCTAAAGGCCTGTGATGTTCCACTCATCCAGCTCTCTCATTTGCAGCATAATCAGCTTTTCTCATAAATTCAGCTTAGCTCTACAGTTGCCGCTATCCTTGGTGGCCATTCCGTAGTACTGGTATCTTCAAAATTTTTGGGTCTCCAGTGCAACTGAGGAGGAATCTTCACCAGTGGCCTCTCCTGACTTTTCAGGGACTCCCAGCCCTGACAACATTGACAACCCTCAGCTGCTCTCCATTACCTTTATAGGCCTTCAAACCCAGTACCACAGAACTCTTACATACTACCAATTTCGGCTGCCAGCATGAATACAGCCTTGGCTGGCCTGGACCACATCTGTGTTTTGATCCTGAGGAAATATTCTCAGATGATTTCTCCTACATGATGCTTGTCTCTTCTTAACCACAGCTTATTTCTCGGCTGCAGGGAACCAGCATCAACTGTCTCAGTAAAGCAAATGTTTGACTTCAGTAGTGCTACTCTCTTGTTAATCACAGCTGGGTCTTCATGTCTACCTGACCAGAATCAAGGATTCTTAATACAAAATATCCCACAAATGCCCTGGTAGAGGTTTTGTTTTCTTCTGAAACTGCACAACCCAGTCTTCCATCAGCTGCAGCTCTTTCGGCATTCCTATCTTTCAAGCTCTCACAAGCCCAATTAAGGCTTTGATCACTCAATCATTGGTATTCCTAGTTCAAGGGTCCAAAGTCCTTCCACAATTCTCTTCAAAATAACATGGTCAGGTCTACCACAGCAATATGCCATTAACCTGAAACCAATTTCTGTGTTAGGTTTCTATTGTTTTAATAAAGACCAATGTCAAATCAACTTGAGGAGGAAAGGGTTTCTTTCAGCTTATAGTTCCACATCACAGTTCATCATCAAAGAAGTCAGGGCAGGAATTCAAGCAAGTCAAGAACCTGGAGGCAGCAACTAAAGTAGAGACCATGCTTACTAACTTGCTCCTCATGGCTTGCTCAGCTTGCTTTCTTATAGATCCAAGGGCTACCTGCTCAGAGGTGGGGCAACCCACAATGAGCTGGCTATCTCTCAATCATTAGTTAAGACAGCACTGTAGACTTGCCTATGCTAATTAATGGAAGCAGTTTCTCAACTGATCTTCCTTTTCACAGATAACTCTACCTTGTATCAAATTAACCAAAAACAAAACAAAACAAAAAACAAAACAAATGAATAAACAACCAAAGCATTTTCCTTTTATGTATGTCTCTGTACCTAAAGTTCTTTTTCTTGTAAGGATTGTGGGTAATGGAGGCCTGACCTACTAACCTCATTTAAAACTGATTTCCTTCTTTCTAATTTGATCATGTTTCTAGATGAGGTCAGATTCTGAGCTAATGGGGGTGAAGACTTCAATATATAATATTTTGGAAGGGACACATTTGAACCAATAACAGAGAAAGGATGAAGTAATGAAAATGAAGTGAGGAAAACAAGACAGTAAATGTTGGCAAAACTGTAGAATGCTTACTTGTAAAGGAAGCTAGATTAGGTTTAGAAAAGCAGCAGTTTGGGGGAACCACAGAAGCAGGGAGAGAATTGAACATGGCATATATGGGAAGACAGATGAACAGAGAAGTTAAAGATCCAGGTGGGAGGATGAATTAAAATCTGGCATTACACAAGAAGACATGGTATTAAGAACTCTAATGAAAGAAGTAATCTTAAGTCATAAAAAGAAAACTTCTCCATCTGAGACTGGAGGGACTCATAGATGTGCATACAAACATGTTACTAGAATGGGTAATGACAGTTATAACGGATGAGAGCCTTCAGAGTGGTCATGTGAAAATTAAATTTGGTTCTCACTTTTATTGAACCGAAGAGGTTGTAGGGATTTGTGAAATACTTTTTAGGTGTGTCTGTGATAGCATTTCCAGAGAAAATTAAGGCAGGAAGATATTCTGTATGTAGACAGCAATATGCTATGTACTGTGGTTCTGAGTAAAGTGCCAAATGTCTAGTTATTACCATTCTACTTCCTGACCACTATATTGGGAGCTGCTTGTTCTATTATTCCCTGCCTATCATGATGTACTGAAACCATGACTCAAGATCAACATCTCTTCCTTTAAGTTGTTTATATTAGATATTTTGCCACAGGGACAAGAACACTTACTAATCTAGACAGTAGGAGCTGAATTCTAGAGTTAGGCTTAATAAGTTCAAATTTCAGTGTGATACATGACATTTGGAACTCTATTTTAACATCTGTCTGTGACCAACCTTCACTTCATCTATAGAATGGTTTCTTTTAGAAGATTCAGTAACTCAGTGTGTTATAAGTGCTCTACAAGTATCCACCAATTCCATTTTCTGACTTAAAATGAGACTTCGGGAGTGAGGTACAGAACAGGTCAGACTTGAAGTATGTGGTAAAAGTTTTGAGTTGTTCACCCAGGAGAACAGGATGTGGAGGTACGAAATTAAATGGCATTGGGGATATAGCTGAGACTGTGAATACATTTTTAAAAGATGCAATGTGCTCTTACTTGCCACCAATGGCCTGCCTTGCCACAAGTACTCCCATCACTGCTTCACAGAAATGGTTCAACTACCCACAGTCCTTAGCCCGATGTGACCAATGTTCTAGGCACTGGCTCCTCATCTCACTGGGGGCTATGCCAACAATGTAAAATTTGGATGCTCAAGCCTCAATGCTTCAAGGGGTAGACCTTTTAGTAGATGCTATAGTTGTTACAATGGAGCCAAGGAGAAGAGCAGTGATTATTGAACAGAGTTGGGGATGTTCCAAAATTAACAAAAGATGGGGATACTGCTGCAAAGTCAATTGATTAAAGGATATATACAAAAAAGTATCTTGGCTCAATTTGTTCAGGATGTTGCCAATAACACAAACAAAGGGACTGGGGATGGCACTACCACTATTACTGTTCTGGCCTGGTCTATTGCCAATGAGGGCTTTGAGAATGTCAGCAAAGGGGCTAATCCAGTGGAAATCCAGGGAAGTATGATGTTGACTGTTGATGCTGTAATTGTTGAACTTAAAACACAATCTAAATCTATGACAACCCCTGAGGAAATTGCTCTTCTTGCTACAATTTCTGCAAATGTAAAATGCAATGGTGAAAGCATTGGAAACATCATTTCTGATGTAACAAAAAAGGTTGGAAGAAAGGGTTGTCATGACAGGAAGGATGGAAAAGCACTGAGTGATGAATTAGAAGTTAGTGAAAGCATGAAGTTTGATAGAGGATATATTTCCATCTACCAACACATCAAAAGGTCAAAATGTGATTTCCAAGATGCCTATGTTCTTTTGAGCACAAAGAAAGTTTCCAGTCCATTGTAATTGCACTTGAAATTGCCAGTGCTTATCAGAAGTCCTTGATCATAATTGCGGAAAATGTTGATGCAGAAACCGTAAGTACACTTGCTTTGAACAGACTCAAAGTTGGTCTTCTGGTTGTAGCAGTCAAAGCTCCAAGGTTTGGGGACAAGAAGAACCGCTTACAGATATGGCTATTGCTACTGGCGGTGGAGTGTTTGGAGAAGAGGGGTTGAATCTAAATCTTGAAGATGCTAAAGCTCATCACTTAAGAAAAGTTGGAGAGGTCATTGTCACCAAAGATGATGCCGTACTTTTGAAAGGAAAAGGTGACAGAGCTCAAATTTAAAAATGGGTGCAAGAAATTACTGGAGAGCTACACATCACAATTCGTGATTATGAAAAGGGAAAGCTGAATGAGTGACCTGCTAAATTTTCAGATGGAGTAGCTGTGTTGAAGGTTGGAGAGATAAGTGATGTTGAAGTCAATAAGAAGAAAGACAGAGTAACTGATGCCCTCAGTGCTACCAGAGCTTCAGTTAAAGAAGACATTGTTCTAGTAGGGGCTGCACTCCACTTCAGTGTATGCCAGCCTTGGATTCATTAAAGCCAGCTAATGAAGATCAGAAAATACATATAGAAATTATTTAAAGAGCACTCAAAATACCTGCCATGATGTTTGATAAGAATGCAGGTGTTGAAGGATCTCTGATATTTGAGATAATACTGCAAGAGTTCCTCAGATGTTGGTTATGATGCTATACTCAGAGATTTTGTGAGCATGGAAAAGGGAATCAATAATCGATCCAACAAAGGTTGTAAGAACTGCTTTACTGGATACTGCTGGGGTGACCAAAGCTGTAGTGACAGAAATTCCTAAAGAAGAGAAGGACCCTGGAATGGGCCAAGTAGGTAGAATGGGAAGTGATTTGGGAGATGACATGTTCTGACTCCTAGAACAGTGTTTTGCCCTTATCAGTGAACTGTAACAGGAAGCTCAAGGCAGGTACCTCACCAATAACCTCAAAGACATCACTGAAGAAAATGCCTGAAGAAAAGGCTGGCTAATCACTGCATAACTGACAATTATATGTTGACAATATATAACAGTTCACTGCTGTTGTTTTCCATGCCTACAGATAGTTGATTTTGTATTTTTGAATAAAGGCATTTGTGCATTCCTGATGCTTTGTATGAGAGCCATGGACCAATGTCCTACTTTCAGCTTAAATCACTGATGCATTTCTCCTGTCCGGTTACTGTCAGAACTGTTGCTCTGTGTCACCAGATGTTCAGAAGCAGCCTTTCTGTTGAGAGTGAAAAAAATTGTGTAAAAAAGTAGAAAGGTATCCAATTATGTGACAACCTTGTCTAATAAAATTTTGTTTAAAGTTTTAAAAAAGCTGCAATCCACAAGGTATTTTGTCCGTAGCTTTCATCAATTCTGTTGAGCATCCATTGCTATAATACCAGAGGTGGTGCATTTCAAGATGATATAGCATTTAGTGGTTTTCAGATTTAGTGAACATGAGAATTACTTGACGTTATTAAATCATAAATGACCAGCGGTATAGTATTGTGATTACTTTGTGATAGTAGAGTCGAACCCATGGCCTTGTGTGTGTTAGGGAAACTTGTACCACTAGGCTACAGAAAAGTCATTGTGGTTTGTGATTTTGACTTTCATTTTCCTGACAGCTGATGATGATAACATTTATTAGGCTCTTTAGTCTTGTATCATCTTTAGTGAATCGTTCGAAATTTTGCTCATTTTAATTGGGTGGTTTGTTTTGTTTTGTTAAAATGTGAGAGGTCTTTATTATTGTATTAAAAAACAAATAAAATTTAGAAAGAGCACATGATTTAAATAAATACTTCTCCTACAAAAATATTTAAAAATTACCAGTAAATGCCAGAGGAAATTCTTAACATCATTAGACATCAGGGAACACCAAATCAGAATTTCAATAAAGTAACGGATCTCCTTTGCTAGAAGAAAATTAAGGAAAAATGTAACTATACTTTTTATGAGAATTTTGAGAAGGTTAGACTCTACATAGTGATGTTTGATGATTCTACTGCTTTGGAAATCAGATTGCCAATTCCTCCAATTATTAAAAATTGGCATTACTGTATAATTCAATAATTCCATTCTAGTTGTACACCCAAGGTAAATGAATATGTAACTTTACACAAAAGCCTGTATGATAATTAAGAGCAGCATCTTTATAATTCTGTGGATTGTACCAGAGGCTTTATACATTGTCGGAAAGTGCTTTATCGCTGAGCTAAAACTGCAGTCCTTAAAGTCAATTTTATTCATATTTCTCTCAAAGTAGAAATGCCCAAGTATCTAACCAATGATGAATTGATGAATAAAATGTAATATATCTATAAAACGTCATATACTTTCGCAATAAAAAGCAACTGAGTATGCGGCAGCATGGATAGACCATGAAAATGTCATAAAAATGAAATAATGTAGTAAGAAAAGACAATAAAACATATGATTCAACTTGTATGAAATGCTCAGAAGGAGATAGAAAACAAGTGTGTGGTTGCATTGGGGTGGTGAGTAGATTACAGTGTGACAAGAGTATAAGGATTTATTGATTGCAATGAATTGTTCTAAAATAGATCATGGTAGTAGTTACAGAATTATGTGAAAGTATGTTATTTTGAGGTGCAATATTTTATTGTTTTGTTGTTCATTTTAATTGAATTTTTATGGGCTAAAATGTAATAATTCTATCTATAAATATATAATAATTAAATTGGAGTAGTTAGATATGAGTGAATTGTGTAGTGTGTAAATCATACCTCAATACAATTATTATAGAAGGTCAATATGGGAATAATTAGAAGTTGGTTGGAAAAGGCTAGGTTAGAGGCAGGTCACTTTTCCTGTTCACCACAGTAGAGCAGTGACAATTGGTCAAACTAAACACTCCACCCAAATCTACTTTCTCCAACCGGTGAGTTTATGGGGTACTTAGAACAGTGATAGTGGTTCAGGGATTACAGACAGGAACATGGATATTTCCAAGGCAGTAGAACCAACAAACACCTCACACTAGCATAGGTGATGTCTTATCAAATTTACATTCCTGGAGCTTCCTGCATAGCTCTTTTTTTCTAAGCAGTTTTTACTGTTTATATAATCTCCCGTAGAAGCTAGCTGTGAATGTTGGAAGTATCCAGAGGTTTCCCAAGAATGTGAAGTTTGTTCAGTTTCTTAGGCTTACAAGTTTTGTTTATTTCCTGAGTTTTAAAAGGCCTCACTTCTTCCTTAAGGAGGGCGTGGTCCATTCAATTCATTACAAAGCAGACCTGTTAGTTAATAGTTTGGGTGGGTAAACAACAGTCTAAACTAGGATAAAGGTAGTTGAACTTAAAAGGACAGAGAAAACTATGAACTATAACATATGTTGTAGATGGGTAACAGGTAAGAGTCAATGGTTAAGAGCAAATGCTGCTTTTCTTGAGGTCGTTTGTAGGATTGGGAAAACCCACATGAGGCAGCTGACAACCATCTATGTGTCCGGCTTCAAGAAAGATCATGGTGCCTTCTTGTCTAAATGGCCACAAACACTAATGTGGATATGAACATACATTGAAAATGAACTTAAAAATTAAATATAGAGATAGAATCAGTGAGACTTAGTTCATTGGGTGTTGAATAGATGGATGTTAAAGTGGCAAAGAAAACACGTTTTGAGTCTTGACAAGTAAGAGAATGGTTGTGTTATTTCTGAACAGTAGAGGCACAGATTTTTTTTAAAGAGTACTACTTTTTCAAGGGAGTGAATAAAATTTATTTCCATTTTAGATTATATTTTGTCCTGAAGATAGAAAGTAGGGTGTCATACACGTTAAGATGTTCTACCATTGAACTATAACACCCAATAGAATGCTCTCTCCTATTAGGACAAAATTAATACCTAATGTTTAATTAAAATTTTGAGATGAGAACTTAGTAACAAAAGAGGTCTGGCTTGAATTATGATTTTCCAAGACATAGATCATAACATGTGACTAAAATCTTTCATAGGGTATTGAATGGAAGGGGGTAGATGAGTACAGAGCTTATGAAAACTGTTTCATTATGAGGCAGCAGCAGAAAATCAAGACGAGCACAAAAAAAGAATATAACATTATTGCTACCAAAACCAACAGCAGGACTACATTACCATGGGATTAGGCCTGAGCTTTGGGGAGTGGAGACTGAGTTGGTTTTTGTTTTCCAAGAAAGGAGAAGAACATCTAAAAGAAATGAAGTGGTGTAAGTATAAGAGATAGAAAATGATCTTGCCCGGAAACCGGGAAAGGGAATAACACTTGAAATGTATATAAGAAATACTCAAGTTAATAAAAAAAAAAAAGAAAAAAAAGAAAGAGTAGGGGAGAGCCTCGAACACATTGGCACAGGGAAAATTTTTCTGAACAAAACACCAATGTCTTATGCTCTAAAATCAATAATCAACAAATGGGACCTCATAAAATTGCAAAGCTTCCGTAAAGCAAATGACACTGTCATTAGGAAAAAATGGCAACAGATTGGGAAAAGATCGTTACCAATCCTACATCTGATAGAAGGCTAATATCTAATATATACAAAGAACTCAAGAAGTTAGACTCCAGAGAATCAAATAACCATATTAAAATGGGATACAGAGCTAAACAAATAATTCTCAACTGGGAAATATCAAATGGCTGAAAAGTAACTAAAGAAATGTTCAACATCCTTACTCATCAGGGAAATGCAAACCAAAACAACCCTGAGATTCCACCTCATACCAGTCAGAATGGCTAAGACCAAAAACTCAGATGCTGGCAAGGGTGTAGAGAAAGAAAAACACCCATCCTTTGTATATAACAATGATATACATGGTTAGGGTTGAGAAACTCTGAAGGCAAAAAATTTAAAAAGTTTAGTATAAAGTAGATAGTTACTACACACTGTATATGCAGATCTTGGCCCCAATTCAGAGTTATTTAATTCCTGATGTCTTCTTTTTCTCAAGGGGGAAAAATGAAGGCTTATATTTGCTTGCCAATAGTGATCAGGTCTTTCTCCATATATACTTAGCTGTTGAAATAAAGTTTGTGCATGAATTTACCTTTAATCTATATACTACTCTGAGGAAATAATATTGCATTCCTTCTCTAAAGGCCCAAGCAGTATATAAGCATAATTAAATATATTATTTGTATTTGGTTGCTCTGAATCAACTCTTGACACAAAACACTGTTCAATTTCAATTACAAATTGTATTAAAGGAAATTGAATAAGGTCAAAAAAAAGAAAGAAAGAAAGAAAGAAAAGGATCTTAAGGGTACTGAGACTCACCCACAGTAGCCTTGAAGGGAGATCTAGAAATTGAAAGAAATGACTTACTTGGTCCAATTAGACATTCTTTACTATTCTTCTTAGGTGAAGTACTTACTTACCAGTGGAACATTCCAGAAAGATCTGGTCCTGGTCCCAGTGACTCTGCTTGTGTTTCCTGGATTTATTATTCTGCAGTGGATCCCATAAAGGTAAAGAAAAAAAATATAGAAAGATCTCGGAATTGGGCAAATTACCTGGAAAAATAACAACTACAAAAGATGTGGTTAAAAACAAACAGCTCTGTAATGCCTTATTTTAATAGTCAGGAAGAGGAATGAAGGTAGTGGGTCATACCACATACTTGGCATGAGGATTTTCTGTCTTGTCTCATCTTTCTGGATCTTGTAAAGTAGTATGTACTCATATTTTTCAAAAATGGGATAGTTGACAGGAAATTAGGACTCTAGCCATAAATTTGACTCTAGAGTATCTTTGGAATAGCTGGAATAAGTCATGCTGCCTCTGTTTCTTAATCTGGAAAGTGAATGTTGTCTATGTAGCTGTTAATCACAAGTCATCAGCAGTATATTGTGTCTGCTATATTATGGGTAATTTTCTTGGTGTTATGGATGATCCAAATGTAAAATACCCTACCTACTTTTAAGTGTCTGGTCTAGTTGAGCAAAAGAGAAGTAGAAAGTATATCAGAATGGAAGCTACCTGTAATCTGGACTTTGGAATCTAAATAAGAGTATGCTGGAGTATGTTGCAAGGAGGGCATTACAGGCATAGGAAACTATCTCAACAGGTATCAGGTTGGTATATTTAATAATGAATGAATAATTCAATCTAGCTAAAGCATAACACCACCTCTCAACTATGCCTTAAATGATTGTTAGAATGAATTCAGATAGCAGAATAAGATAGCTAAGAGTTAAGGCATTTATGATGACGTGCTAAGGGGCTTATAGTCTGCTTATTTGTGGCCCCAATCCCTATAGAATACTACCATCCAGGAATAATCTCAAGTCTTTCTCCCCTTTCTTGTTTCTTTAGGACATGTATAGTGGCCTGGTAGGACCCTTAGTCATCTGCCGAAATGGTATCTTGGAACCCAATGGAGGCCGGAATGATATGGACCGGGAATTTGCCTTGTTGTTTTTGATCTTTGATGAAAACCAATCATGGTATCTGAAAGAGAATATTGCAACATATGGACCCCAAGAGACAAGTCATGTTAACTTGCAGGATGCAACTTTCCTGGAGAGCAATAAAATGCATGGTCTGTAGAAAAGAAGCTACTGCTATTTCAAAGTAGTTCTCACTGGTTTCATGAGATGATGTGCTATGTTCATCTCTATCTATGGGTGCATACTTCTGGAAAAGATTAGAAAGTTGGACAGTTGAATGGAAATGATTTAGAAACAAACCATTATTGTTCTACATATATGTATTTGCAAAATAGATACATGGTCCAGATTAGATGAGGTGCCCAGAAAAGAAGGAAGCTAACACTTTAAAGTTATTCTCTCTCTCTCTCTCTCTCTCTCTCTCTCTCTCTCTCTCTCTCTCTCTCTCACACACACACACACACACACACACACACACACACACACACCCCTCACCACCACCACCACACATACAGAAATTTTTTTAACATTACTAGATAAGGGAAGATGAATATTTATAACCTTCTATATAACTAGCCACCTGGTAAAAATAATAAACCTGATAAAAATAACAGCCCCTGTTTCAAAATTCTGGGTTTATTTTTCCCTCAAAAGCATGTTATTTAAACACCAGATTAAATTCTGGATCTGTTTTGCCAATATAGACAAATGAATGACAACTTGTCATTCTTTACTACTTTTAAAGAGAAATTTAAATTTACATGGAGTAGCTGGAGAAGACAGCCACAGAGAGAAGCACGTGGAGCTATATTACATGCAATAAGGACCTTTTGATTCTTGAATGGCTTTGGGGGTGGGAGAATTACATCATCAAAGCCTTCCTTGGCTCTAGACATCTGGTAGCTTTTCACAAAAAAGAGGAAGTCTCAAGTAAGAGGGAGAGCTTAAGTGCAGTGGAATGTAGGAAGTAACCTCTCCCCGGCACTTCTTGCCCAAGATTTCTTTGATCTGAGAGTAGGGTGCAGCTTTGATAATGACGCTAATGGAACTCAAAAGTAGTATCCCATTGTCCTATAGGTTTTATCTATTTCTCCTTGATGGAAACATGAGTGATTCACACTAGAACAGATGATTCACAACTTTACAAAGTGAACTTTTTTTAGTTTCTGTCAAATCAAGGAAATAAATGGGCTAGAACAAAGGAAATGAGGGTACAGTTAGGTCCTCCCAATTCAGGATTTAGCTAATGCCCACGTTCATCTATTCAGGTGTCCATTTGTCCAAACTTTAGATATCACTCTACCTAGATAGTGAAATAGCAGCTATATTTGAACATTTTCTGAGCATTAGTACTATAAGTACAAAGAAAAATAATGCTGTTAGTCTGAGGGGACAAAAAACCAATATTCTACCTCCTCCTCTACACTTCTGAACCAACTGAGAAAAATAAATGGTTAAGGTAAAATATGAGCCTTATTACTGAGAATGCTAATTGGAAAACTGAATTTCATTCTGTAACTAAATATGATTGCTGATACTTTCCTTGCAATGGATAATCTTTTTTAAATTGTCATTGACATCAATGGACAACAGAATTTCTCCACATTAAGAGAGGCAGAATCTTACCCAGAACCAATTAGTGAACCAATTTGCACCCTTTTCTATGATCAAAGAGATAAAATATCTAGAAGTGGCCGAGCTGAACAATTTCAGTCATTTTTTTTAAAAACTCAAATCCCTAATTTAATGTTGATAGACATAGAGAAACACTGTTGTTATTCCTTCCATTCTTTTCTCCCTTGAAGAGTAGAGTAGGAATCATCTCATACCTATGAGAAATTGAGATATGGGAGGAAATTGTTTTGGGTAAAATCGTACCAATATGAGTTAGGGTAACAACGAATAGGTCAGTGTCTTTCAAAGTCAGCATAGGATGTGACTTTGGAAGAGAACGTGTTACTCAAGCAATGCATTTGTAATCTGAGTTATCTGCCTGTGGCTCCATAAATGCTCAAGGAAGCTACAGCATTGCGCTATATAAATTTATTTCCTGCTTATTAGTAACCTAAGACAAGTTGGCAACATAAGCTTTCACACCTTAAAGATAAATAAACCTGGAAGTCAGATTTTGGAGAGTTCTAATGAATCATGCTGAGGAGTATTGGAGGAGTTCAAAGGGGGAAGGTGATATAAGAAATTGAGGTTACACAGAGGAAATCAGAAAAGTTTTCATGAGGGAGGCAAAGTTTTAAAGAGAAATAATAAGGAAGCAATATTTATGAGAGGGACGCTCCGAAGCCTAAAGATACAAATAATGTGAATAGACTGTGTGGATGATGGTGAAAGAAAAACCAATCACACTAATTGGAATCAATGCTGTTGGTGGTAGGAGGTGAATCTGAGAAGGTGATGTGGAGGTGTATTTTAAATGATCCTATTGGCTGACCGGTAGAGCCATGGGGTTGTTGTTTGTTGTCATTACAATTATGTTTTTAGCTTCAGAATAGCATGGTTCAAATAACTGCTCAGAGAAAGAGAGAAATCTGATATCATTACTGTTGAAGATACATTGAAGAGAGATAGGGAGCAAATTAGTACCCTATTGCTGTCATCAGAAATGATAGAACCTAGGGCAATAGAAAAGTTTACATAAAAGGAAAGATGTGAGACATTTTCTTCTTTTACAGCCATCAATGGGAAACTCTATGCTAACCTCAGGGGTCTTACTGTATACCAAGGAGAACGAGTAGCGTGGTACATGCTAGCCATGGGCCAAGATACTGACATTCACACTGTGCACTTTCATGCAGAGAGTTTCCTCTATCAGGTGAGCTTAAAATATGGTTGAGCCCCTCTGGTTTAATTGAAAGAATGCCTTAAGAGCCATTGCAGGAAGTAATGACAATGTAGAAGGTAATAGTTAAAGAGTATGAAAGTCTACGGAAAAACTCAGAGAAACTAGGTTTGAATCATTTAAAAAAACAGATAACATTGTTTTCATGTGTGGCATGTTATGAAAAAGTAGGACAAAAGAGGTCTGCTGTTTTAATTTGCATGACTGGATTCTAGGAGAAATAAATAAAATGGACCCTTGAAGTTTCTCCTTGCTACAGACATTTTGTCTTAGGAACCTAAAATGGACATCAGAGACTTTTAGCTCCTATAAGCTGTAAATCGGTTCCTATAATTTTCAGTTCTTCTCCACATCCCTATCTTTCTTGCAGAATGGGCACAGTTACAGGGCAGATGTGGTGGATCTCTTCCCAGGAACATTTGAAGTTGTGGAGATGGTAGCCAGCAACCCTGGAGCATGGCTGATGCACTGCCACGTTACTGACCATGTTCATGCTGGCATGGAGACCATCTTTACTGTGTTGTCTCATGAAGGTAAGATCCAAATCCCCTACGTGTGTCCTTTTCTTTTTTTTTTTTTTGATTTTTTTTATTAACTTGAGTATTTCTTATATACATTTCGACGTGTGTCCTTTTCTAACCTTTTGTGTAACCTGTAGAAACCAACTGATAGTGAAGAACCGCTTGAACTTCTTCCGCTGGCCCCAAAGAACCAGGTTTTCTCATAGAGCAGGGTTCCTTAGGCATTTCCCTAAGCTGCATTTCTCATCCTCTGTTGCAATGTCATAAACTCACATTGGGTGACACAGCCTGAAACCAGGAGGGCTTTGTACTTGTGTAGGTTTACCATGATTTGATGAATATATAATTTATTTGCAAATGCACCACTTAAAGTGTAATAGAATTACTATTTCAAGGAAATTGGTAATGAATCTTTCTTTGATGCAGTCATTTTCGAAAAAGACAAATGTGTAGGGCTGGAAAGATGGTTGATTCGGTATCAGTGCTTGCAAGCATGCATGAGAACCTAAGTTTGCAGCCACATAATAAAAACAGTATGATCATAGGTCCTGTAACCCAAGAGCTACAGGGTTGCTGCACAGTGAAGACAGGGAGATTTCAGGAGCTCAATGGCCAGCCAGCTAGGTCAAACAGCAAGTTTTGGGTTCAGTGGGATACTCTGTCAAACAAAGTTAGAAAGCACTAGAGGAAAACATCTAGTGTCATCTTCTAACCTTTGAATGCATGGGCATGAACACATATACAGACCCAAACAAAAGTGAGCATAGATGCAAACACACCACACACACACACACACACACACACACACACGCACGCACACACACACACACACACACACACACACACACACACACACACACACACACACTAAAAATAAAATAAGTACATAAAAATAAAAATCCCGGGGTTGGGAATTTAGCTCAGTGGTAGAGCGCTTGCCTAGCAAGCGCAAGACCCTGGGTTCGGTCCCCAGCTCCGAAAAAAAAAAAACAAACAAATAAATAAATAAAAATCCCAAATATTTACAAGTCAGCCGATTGTAGCAGTACATGTCAGAGATGCCCAGAGACCCCAATAGTAAACTCCTAAGGATTATACCCAGGTAAAAGATGGACTGCTGCAGGAGACAAAGGCTACCCAGATGTGACCGTTCCCTTCCTGACAGCATTTCATTTGCACACTAGCCATGAGAACCACGTTCTCACTCCCTTCTTTACTAGGAGCCAAGTACCACTTGCACTGTTCTTCCAGTATGCGAGACCTGCTGGATGCACTATGCAGAGATCACGGAATTTGGAGCACACACTGTCCAGTCTCTTCCTACTCCAAAGCAATGATAGAACACCCACAATTCTACCAATATCTTCTACTTCCTTTTTGTCTCTCTCCAGCCTCCCTTCTTTCCTCTCCCTTCCCAAGGTCGGGCTGGGGGTCATGAATCTCTTGTTTCTTTCTTGTATTTTTTCACTGTTGATATTGAAACTAGGGCCTCACATGTGTTAAACACATGCTCAGATCCGAGTGAGTGGAGGTTGTAAATTGCAATTCTTAGGAATTATCTGTCTAAATTAAATGTTAAATGTGTCAATCCTCTTCTACATAAACTGTGTCCAGCAACCAGCACTATACTCTCTTCCAAGAAATTATGTAGGGTTTTATTGAACCAGCACATATTTTTTACTTTGTTTTACCTTTGAGATTATAATTACAACATTTCTCCCTTCCCATTCCTCCCTCTAAACCCATGCATATAATCCTCCTTGCTCTCTTTCAAATTCACAACCTCTTTTCCAATATTATTCCATACATGTATGTATATTTATATATACATATATTTTCTTAATTATAATCTGCTCAATCCATATAATGTTACTTGTGTGTATGGTTGTTTGGTACACACACACACACACACATACACACATATACATACATACATACATACACACACACACATATATATATATATATACATACATACACACATATACATATATCATACTGCTTAGGAAAATATTGGAATTAGAGTAAGTATTGACTCTATCCAAAGACAAAAATGGGGAAGATACCACTGGTCATTCAAACAGATGTCGAAATTAGAGAATAAAATCTGCTCTTCATTTAATGGAAGAAGATAAAATGATAATATATGATTTCTTATATTACTAAATTTTTTCTTTGCCATACCATAATATTGCTTCTGATGCTTTCACTTATTACTCTGATACAATTCCCCAGAACCCAGATGTCATTTTCTATCAGTCCATAGACCAGGAGACATACTATCATGGTGCTATAGGGCCAAGAGAGTAGGACCTCTTCTTACATTATAATACATTATCCTCATACAGGAGCCACTGATATGTATTATCAGAGTACCTCAAATTACCCTTTGAGAATATCTAACCCATAACTCATAAACTGTGGATTTATTTGTTTATTCAATATGAATTCATTCCATTTTGCACTGACTCTACATATGCTAACAGGACAATGTGTTGGGCTGTGGGTCTCTACGTTCCCATATGCTAAATAAGGAAACTTCTCTGATGATGGCTGAGCAAAATAATGATCTATGTGTACATCAGGAGATCATTAAGAGTCATTTTATCACCCTGTGTTTTGTTTTGTTTTGTTTGCTTTGTTTTAGATGTTTTCCCCTTAGGTCCCTGAGCCATCTAGTCTCTGGTTCTTGGTCACCCAAGCAGTACTTGGCATAGGTTCTATCTTGTATAGCGGGCTTTAAGTCAAATCAGGTAATGATTGGTTTCTCCCACAAGCTTTGTGCCGCCTTTGCCCTGCACATCTTGCAGGTAGTACACCCTTGAAGACCAAAGTCTCTGTGACTGGGTTTGTGTTTACGGTTCTTTTCTGAGCGTACACAGAATATGTTCTTGTGCCAAAGATGCTAGAACTTAGAGGTGGAGGTTATTATGTAGTCACAAGCTTGACTTCTTCATGTTCAATGAGTTGTGCAGGTGTTGTCTTCAGCAATGGGTTTTGCTGTCTATTTGCAACCTACAGTCTTAGTAACAGCCTAGGTTGTTTGAGCCTTACAATGGAGCCCCTTTGGCCAGCTCAATTAGATGTAGCCCAATCCTGGTACTGGAAGCTTTGTTTGGTGACAAGATATCGCCAGTTTGGGACTCTGCCTTCCCATTATTTGCCAAATTCATTTAGATCACCTTCTTATATGTGTATAGTTTAGAAAGTTTCTACTGTGTTAGGTTTTTATACTCCCCTCTAAATACCCCTTAATTTTAGTTGTTTCTCCTTGTATTCTCTTCCACAATTCCCTCTCCTCTTTCTCCACTTGATCCTCCCGTTAGAGCCCACATCCTTGTCAATTCATAATTATCTTTTCTACTTCCCTTTCCTAATGATGTCTATCTGTTTATACCTACCCTCTGTTGTGTCTATGAATTATAGCTTCATTATCATTGACTTAACAACTAATATGCACATCTAAGCAGGTATATATGACATTTGTCTTTCTGGCTCTGAGGTACCTCATTCAGGAGTATTTTTTCTAGTTCCATTTATTTGCCTTGGAATTTAATGATGTCATTTTTTTAACAGCTAAATAACACACCATTGTGTAAATTCACCACATTTTCTTTATCCATTCTTCTTATGAGGTACCTCTAGCTTGTTTCCAACTTCTAAAAACCCTAATTCTTGGACAGAGTTCCTGATGAAGCTATGAGGTATATGAATCAGATTTAAGATGAAGGATTAGTACAATGCTGGAGGAAGATAATCTTTCTGTTGTGAATAAGAGAGAAGACAGAAAAAAGGATCTGTGTGTAGCTTTAGAAGAAGGTCTTAACAGTAAGATTTTATGCTATACAGTCCCTTGATTCCTCTGTGGTACAGTGTATAGAGTCATATGCTGAAGTAGAACTATTTGAAAAATAAATGGGAGGAGTGTTAGGATAGTTCCTTTGGGATTGGAAATAAAGTTATTGTCTTATAGCTTTGAGGGCTTAGTTAAAGTTGGACAGAGAATACAAGTCCTTATATGAGAATGCCTTTATTTCCGGTGGTATTTAGAATATTAGGTAGAATATTAGCAAGTACAGTTGCTGTGGTTCTATATGTTAGTGTTTGAAATGATCAACCATAGATTCTAATATGGTCGAGAAGATATGGATGAAATGGGTAGGTTGGGAAAGTCAAACGATTTAGGAATTAAATATCTAATGATGGAAGAATAAAACAAAATAATAAGTATTAAAATTAGTCCTTTGTTAGATTTTGGATTACTGATGTGATTCAGGTCTAGATCTCCAATCTAATATGACCATTATTGACTATGACTATTAAAACTGGAGTGGATATGCAAGGGATTAGAATAAAGAATTCCAGCTGGGGAAATTGACAAAGACTGTACTAATAACCAAAGACTTCCATGGATGAACATAACTAGAGAAACAAGAAATGCTTTTAGTTTTCCTATTTAGTTAATGTTATCTTGAAATTAAAACCATCTTTACTTAAATGGCAAGAAACAACATTGAATAGCCAATACCTCAGAAAAGAGTTCACCCTCATTAAAAAGTGAAAGGAAGAATTTTTTGATATAGGACTTAATATGCATAGAAGTATATTTAGCAGAGAGCTGGGGCTTTCTGAAGGGAAATTGAGAAATGATGGAAGAGAAACAGTTTAATATTCAATTAAATGGTGATAAAGAAAGTGACAAGAATCATAGAAATCAAGGCAGAGGGGAGGGGTAACATAGTTTGGCTTCCTAGTTCTATGTACTTGTCCTCATTTCCTGTGATCACTCAAAATGAAATTAACATTTTAATATCGATTCTTACTGATTAAATTTCTTATCTGACTGTTTCATGCATGTTTATTAATATATTCTGATTACTCTCTCCCCATTATCTACCTCTTTCCCTACCACCCACCTGCAATCAGTTCCTTTCTCATTTTCATGACTTTATGCTGGTTTTGTGACATTCAGTTTAATCAGAGCTGTCTGTATGACCATTGGATTGGAACTATTTGTTGGAGCCTGGTGAGATCATCAGTGGGTACTTAACTGAAGACAATGGTCCTCACTTTCCTTGAATCTATTTGTAGCAAATTCCAGCCATGAGGGGTAGAGACCTCTGAGCCCTTCACCAACTCTGCTTGACTGTTGACAGTGTCATTCTTATGCAGACTCATTATAGACATCCACACCTGCACTGAGTTTGTGATTGCAATGACAAGATTTGTCTTGCTCACAAAATGACATTTTGCAGCTCTTCTCCATATATTTCCAGCTCTTGCATTCTTTGTGACACATCTTCCACAGTGTTCCCCAAGACTTATAGTAGATATTATAAATATTCTGTTTAGGGATGAGAACCCGGTGCAGCCATAGGCGTTGGCTTTCATAATTGTTCACAAGAAAAAGATTCTTCTTTCATTAAAGCTGAAAGTATGTCTCTAAGGATAAATGTAACTATGTAGGAGGTGACTTGATGCAATGTTAATTTGCTAAACAATAGTGTTTGGTACCCCCTACCACACCACACAGGACTTATGATCTATCTGCCCTGCTGCTGTTTTTAAAACCTAGGTTTAAAGTATGTGAGGCATGGATTTCCTTTCTTTCTTAGAGCAGATTTCAAATCTAATCAGAGAGACCTTAATGAAGTAGCAAATTCAAAAAGAGAAATTGCTTTAAGTAATGTAAATATCCCATACAAATTCTATAGGTTGATACAAAGAATAATAGCATCTACCTTCTGTCTTTTTCCCACAGAACATTTCAGTACTATGACCACCATTACTAAAGAGATTGGAAAAGGTATGTAAGGTGTATATACACTGGGAAGTTAGAGAGAGAGAGAGAGAGAGAGAGAGAGAGAGAGAGAGAGAGAGAGAGAGAGAGAGAGAGAGAGAGAGTTTTTTTTTTTTGTGTGTGTGTGTGTGTGTGTGTGTGTGTGTGTGTGTAGTTTGTGATACTTCTAGCATGACTAAAGTTGGGCACCATAATATAACACCTTAAGTGTTCTGTAAGATGTCAGAGGCAATGAAGTATGTACCCTCAATATGGTTATTCATCTCATGTCTTCCCTATAACCTTTGAATTTGGAGCAACAACCACATCATAAGGTACAAAGCTGTGCTCATATCATAGCTCACAATCTATTTTATGAGGGAGATGAAAAATCCAAATTGTGTTGTGTTAGACTTGAAAGAGTTATAGCAGAAACAAGGATTTCTACATGCACAATTTAAGACTAGAACAAATACTGGACATCCTTCAATAACTACTTCTATTCTTTTCTCCTTTTATCTATGGAATACCAAGCAATTTAAACTTGAGAGCCATTCATGTTTTTTCTCTTTGAGAAAATAAGGATGCTTTTCCTATAAAACCTAGGTCAAAATTATGCTTTCATTCTTTGCTCCATTTGTGCCTTTTACCAGGAAAGATTCAGAAAATTGTGTGAGGTACAAGGACTATTAGACACAGGCATGCTATCATGTCTGATAGCCCCAGACTTGAGAAATGAAGCAGAAGAACCATAGGTTCTGGAGAAGCCTAGACTCATAGTGAGGCTGTGTCCCAAAGGAAAAGAAAAACAAACACACATGAAATGCACACTAAAGAATATCAGTTTACTCTGGAGGTTTTCAGCTCTACTGAAAACCAACTTCTCATTAGTAAAGTCCCAGTGATCTACTTAAATTTCTCATAAATTGTTAATCATGGACTGGGATAGATTTTGGAGAGGTTAGAGAAAGGTAAGGTAAATTTGAAAGGGCAGTACTTAGATTACATTTTCTTCAACTCAAGTAACTTAATGTCATATATACATGTGCATGTGTGTGTTATAAATATATGTGTGTATATATAATACATCAGTGTATCAGTTATTAAATATGTGTGTATGGAAACACACATTATGTATATATACATGTACATATATATATATTTGTGCATGTGAATATATTCTGTACATATGTGTATGCACATACATGCATATTATGTGTGTATTGTTCATAAACTCTCACTGAAGAAAAAACTGTCAAATGTATTGTTTAATAAAACTCACTAATTTTCTAAATTCGAAGTTTCTTCAGGGTCACAAGAGAAACAAATGCCAGAATGTAAACTCAGAAGCAGAATGCTTTTTTGTTCTATTTGAACTCATTACTTTGCAGCTTTTTCCAGCTCTGTGAAAACATTTATTCATCCAATGCATTCATCAAACAAGTGTCAATTACCAGGGGTACAAAAACAAATAAGGCATAATTGCTGCTTTCCAGTGCCTAAAAATGGAATGAGCCACAAAAACAATAATTGTGATGCTAGATGCTGTGCACAGAAAGGGTAAACAGCGATCTTATCTTGTAATTATTGTATATTTGCTATTTACCAGGTGCCATGGTAAATATCCCATACATACTATTAGCTCACTTAAACTTGGTAATAATCTCCTTTGTCGTCATTATCTTTGTTTTACAAAAAGAATAAACTAAGATTCATTAGGGATTCAGGTACTTAGCCCCAGGTCACGGACTAGATAAACTATAGGTTCAGAAAGAATACAGGCAATTTGGAAACCTAGAGGAAGGTACTATTAATTGTATAAATGAATTGCACTTGGAGCTGGAAAGGTGAGAAAAAGGAGAAAGTTATTCAGGCAAAGAAAGAAGCATGAATAAAGGCATAACCTATAAATATAACATTATTTATGGGGAATAAAGATTATGTTTCTGTGGTTGAATAATAGTGGGCAAGACAAGAAGGGTAGTTTAGAGCCTGACTGAGATGGGTGGAATGCATGACTTCAAATTGTGTACTAGCCCTGTAGATGTTTTGAAGACAGTGGAATGTTTACATGACAGAAACTATCACAACCATCAGGAAAAGTCAATATGAAATTACTATTAACATGATTCACAAAGGTGGGATTCCAGACAGCAGGGTGGTAAGCTGTCATAGTTTAATGGTTAAAATGAGCACTAATAAGCTGGATTGACTCAATGTTCTTCACAAACTTTCACTTATTTTTCTTAGCTCTACCCCCTGAGTTCATGAAAACCAAGTCTAACTATTTATTATTATTATTATTATTAATTTATTCTTTTATGTAGCACATGATTTTAAGTATTCTTCAGTAACCTTTAGGTCTTCCCATCAGCAAACAGAATAGGTACATGACTGATTGTTAAGGAGTACTTCCAGCTGCGAGATTATAATTATCTGATTATGAATTTGCAATCTATCTTAATCAGTTCGTGTTTTGAAGGATCAAGACAGGTCTCCTGTCCTATTTTCATGGACTTGTTTTTCTTAGGAGATGTCTGCATAAGATAACCTCATGTATGGGTACCCTTTTCTCTTCCTCTATTTCAGCTGTGATTCTGCAGAACATTGGAGAAGGCAATGTGAAGATGCTGGGCATGAATATTCCCGTAAAGAACGTTGAGATTTTGTCTTCTGCTTTGATTGCCATATGTGTGGTTCTACTGCTCATTGCTCTGGCCCTTGGTGGTGTAGTCTGGTACCAGCATCGACAAAGAAAGCTTCGTCGCAACAGGAGGTCCATTCTTGATGATAGCTTCAAGCTTCTGTCTCTCAAGCAGTAAGAGCTGAAGCCTGAAAATATCTTCAGAACACATCTGAGATGTATCCCATGTTCCCAGAGAGCTATGTAATCTACTCTTTTGTCAAAGGGGTAGAGGTAGTGGAAAGGCAGAGGATGGAATCAGAATTATCTGGGCGTTTCCTTATTTATTTACATGGGATCCATAGGTTCTCACTTTTTCTTTAATTTCCGTACAACTTGAGAATTAGGTAAGTTCCTTTGTATACAAATTTCAGCAGTTAGCATATGCCATCCTTCAGTACTGCAAAGTACAGAAATTCCTAGAACATAATCATTCTCACAAAATAGATACCAAGAAAAAACTATCTAATTAGGTTTCTAATTCCAGGACCTAGATAAACAAGTACACTTTTAATTGAGGCCAAATGATGAGCCACAAAGGTAACCCAGAACTAAATAAAGGACAAAGAACATAAGCATAATACAAAATGAGAGGTAGGGTGGGTAGTAGGATTCCAGATTTTAGCTTAATTGTCTTTGACAATGGACTATTGGAGAAATGAATGAATGGGTTGTGGTTGTCATGAGTACCTAGAACCCCTGGAACCAGAAGCACCTGTAAAAGAGTCCTTCATGTTTTTACGCAGTGGTACTGAAGAGAATTTTGAGTGTCCTCTCCATGTTCGAAATAGCAAATCTTGTTCACTAAAATACTTATTAAAAGATTGAAATACTGAATTTGGTGATTTTGATGATTCCTGTGGCTACTTGGATGTGAGATTACATTTGAAACGGAAGAATTTCAGGGGTCTGGGGAAGGATATTATAGATCTATATAACCCTTGTAGTTTCTGGAGACTTGTGTGCTGTCTCAAAGTAAACATCTATGTCAGCGTGGTAACATCCTAGAAGACAAGTTCTGTGGCTGCTAAAAATTTTTGGAATGACAAGAAAAGTGGCCAGAGAAGGTACTGAAACAACACCCATTTCTGTCCACTGAGCAAACATAGGTAGGAGCATGCATGGTGATTTTGTGGGTGGGAGTGGCTCTAGGGATATAAGAGACATGTTTGCAGTTTAGCAACCTCTTTATAAACAGAATCATTCCTTCCTGTACCTTACAACAACATTCTTTTGTTGCCAGCATGTTTAGACCTCTCTGAAACTTTGATCAGGAAGTACAGACAAGAAAATAGGAAGGGGGTAAGATCGTCTATTCTCACTATAGTTTCCACATGGCAAATGGAGAACAGAAGGAGCATCATGGAGAGTAATGATAACAGCAATGGGGTGGGGATATTACTCAGTGATAAAGTGATGGCCTAATATTGCCCAGCCCCTGGGTTGAAAAAAAAAGAGCACAAAAGGAAACAAAATAGAAAACAAGGTAATAACAGAAACACATAGTGATCTTGCACCTATCAAAGAATTCTAATTCCTGATTGTGTTGGATTTGCCTTTTTTCATTCAAGTGAAGATTATATTAGTTTACTTCGGGAGACTCAGCTGAAAATTGAGTGGAGACTCGAATTTTCATCTACTTCACAAACATTCTATTCTCCTTTATCATGGAAACTTACACTATTCTTTGTCTTTCTTACCCACTAGATTTCAAATTGTGAGGTTGCCTAGCAACTTGTATACTTTGTTAGTAACCCGCAGTGTTGGCTTCCAGTTGCCATGAAATGTTGCAGGTCAGAGGCCAAAAATGAAAACAAAAACCAGACTAATGTATTTTGTTTGTTCATGGTCAGTGGCTTTCTGGAAAGTTTCTGGAAATCTAGGGAACATAGATGTGGAGGAGCATATTAATTACTTGTTATCCTGTTATAGAAATAATATGCCTTCTCAGTGAGAAATCGCTCTGTACACTTAGAGATAAAGTACAGACTCTTAACTAAAGTGCACATGGATGACTGTGGCTAATACCCAAATAAGAGTTTAAAATAAATGGAATATTTTTACTAACCTATGCCTTAGGTTTATGTATACTCCAAACAATGTCATTCTTAAAATCTCTTTCAGTCCTGGCTCAAGGTTACACTTTGAGCAATTTAAATAGTTAGGAGACTACAAATCTGGCCACTTAGGCAGATAGGAAATTTACACAGCAAAGATATTGCCATAATTGTTTTAAATATACCAGCATTAGTCCTTTTTGAATAGTTGTTATCCAGGGAAATTTTGTCCACATGGCAGAATAGTGAAGGGGCAAGGAAACAAAGATGTGCCTCCTTCTTATAGTCTTGCTGAAGTTGTTTTAGGTTTGACTAGAATTTGATTTCCTTGATAACAACTTCTGTGGAAAATTACCCAGTTCTGTCCTAGGACCCTGAGGTCAAGGTGTTTGTTCCAGCTAATTTATCTTGGCTTCTATTAAACTACTTGCTTGTACAAGACTTCCTGTCCAGTTAACTGCTTATCTTAGCTTCTGCTGGACTACTAGCTTGGGTAAAACTTCTCCTTGGAGCTGCTAAGCAAAATAGCAGGATATATTTACCTTTAAAAACTCCTTACTCTACATTTGCACTGCTATTCTTGGGTCCTGAATGCCTGAGGGTAGTCCCAGGTGGCTGGAATAAAGACTTTCAATTGGTTGTAAACAGTATCTGAGTAGTCTTCTCTGGTGGACTCCCTGTCACAGAATTATCTTTTTTCCTGATAGGAAGAAACAGGACTTAATAGCAGACCAGAGCTTAGTGATGGCTGTGACTCTATGCTGTTCCAAATTCAGCTGCCCTGTAGAAGTATACCTTTTGTATAGGAATCAGGGTCCAATGGCTCATCAGTCCTGGAAAATAAAAATTCACGTGCTAGTATCCTAAATATTACTTCTCTGTAACAGGCCTTGTCTTTGAGATATTTTGGAGGTCGTGTTGGTTCCTGAGTCTAAATTTCTTTTGTGTGACTTAATCACTCTAAGCAAATCTAGTAGTGAGTCCTTTAAAATATCAGTTTTTGTCACTTTGAGTTTTATCTGCAAGTGCTAGTATTTCAAACTTTGCAAATTGATATATTTAACAGCAACAGAGCCCTAGCCCCTTTGGCATATTGTTTATGTGGAGATTAATGAAAATCAAGTATATTCTGGGGAAGCCAGTCATTTAACCACATAACTTACATACAGCTGAGACGTTCTTAGCATGGATGTGGGAGACTAGGAGGCAAAGCTCTAGTACGGTGCATTTTAAAGGCTTATTTTTAAAATTATTTTTCATTATGCGTATGTGTGGGTGGGAGATGGAGGAGGAGCAATGGTTTTAGGTCCCCTGGATCCAGAGTTATAGATAGTTGCAAGCCACTGAATAGAGGTTTTGGGAATTGAACACAGGTCTTCGGCAAGAGCAGAGCTTACTCTTAACAATGCAGCATCTCGGAAGCCAAGCATAATGCATTTTGTTCTTGTTAGTTATTCTGCTTCCAATCAAAATGGAAGCTCTCAGACCTTTCGTATTCTAGAAAAAGATGGATATGAGCCAGTACTATGCAAAAGAAGTTTAAATTCTACTCCTATCCTGTTTATTATTCAAACCAGAAGTTTCCAGCATCAACAAAACAGTGTGTCTTGTTTACTTTCTCTTCAGAACATCTTTAAAATATTTTATTTTTCAACTATTTGGTTTTATTTATTATTATTGTGGAGCGCATATCAATGCACGTATGTGGCTGGCAGAAAACAATGTTTCCCTTACTGTAGGTTCTGAGGATTGAACTCAAGTTCTCAGGTTTGCATGACAAGCACGTTTACCCAGTGGTTCACTCTTAAAAAAGTTATTCTCTCATACATTACCCCAGACCACAGCCTCCCTCTTCTCTCCTCCCAAATCTCACCCTACTCTTCCTTTGTTTATCCCAAGAAAAGGGCAGGCCTCCCAGGGATATCAACCAAACTTGCATGGCATGTCCAGCTGCAATAAGACTAGGCCCCTCCCCTCATATTAAGGATAGATGAGGCAATTCAGTAGGAGAACAAGGATTCTTAGAGCAGACAAAAGCATCAGAGACAAGCCCCTGCACCTAGTGGACCATTGTACTAGACTAAAAATACCTTAAAAAAAAAACTCTGTTGGTAGCCAATTCAGTTAAACTCTCAACCATTTGTTTGCTTGGCATGTAATCCCAGCACTGAGATATAAAGACGACTGGTACAAGGTCAGCCTAGAATGCATAGTGAGTTCCAGACCAGCCTGGACTGCTGAATGAAACTGTTTCTCAAAACAAACAGGACCAAAAAAAAGTCACGATCATTTGTTTCCTGGGCTATTGTACTCTTTTCCTGCTGTTTATCTCAGATCCTCTCTAGACTTACAATTGATTTTTCCACACAGAAAAGTGAGGTTTCAAAAATATAATTAAGCCTCTAGTTTGAACAACATTGTGTACATTTAGATCTCCCTGAAGATAAGTAGACTCTGGAGATAATTGAAGAGGCAGCAACAAAGGAAGAAAAGAAATCAGCAGATAGGGCAGCAGGGCTGAAAATATAATATGTTAGCTTTGCAACATATGATTCTCTATCTAGAACAGGCAAGTCACAACATACTTGCATTCGAAACAAAACAAAACAAGCTAGAACACAGTCATGTAAATAGCCAAAGAGTAACAGTGAATTGACCAGAGGGCATATTTTAGGAACCCTGGAAGCCTGGAGAAAGTATTTCTCAAGTGAAGAAAGAAAAGGATTACCAAAGCCAAGTATGGTAGACACACACCTAGAGTTTTAGCACTTGCAACACAGAGTGGAGAAGACTGCAGTTCACAGTCAACTTAGACAACATTGAAAGTTTGAAGTTAGCCTGGGCTACAGACCTAGAAGCTGACTCAACCCATCATTCAAAATTCTGTATCTTGTGAAAAGTCTGTATTTTCTAGAATTGTATATAAATACAATTCATGTAGTATGTACTATATGGTCTGATTTGTTGACTGCTATTTTAAAAATAATTTCTGTGTTGTATTCTATTATATGGAAATAATGTAATTTGTTTTTTAATTCACTTATTGCGGGCATTTGGGAAGGGCTTATCACAAAAAGGTGCATTGAATATTCATGCACAGCAAAATGAGAAGATATTCTGAAGCATACAAAATAAAGAACATTTTATAGAGACAAATTAAAATCATTATATATATATATATATATATATATATAAAACACAGTGGATACAAACTAGTAATCAGTAGCAGAAAAAAATTAGGAAATCACATTTAGCACTTAAAAATTAAAATTATAATTTTAAATATTTCATAGATAAAAGAAAAAGTGTCACTGGCCCTCCGGGTATGATTTTAAGTTATGAGTTTTGTTGCTTGTAGTTTTAAATCACTGCTGCCTTTTGCCCAGGACACCAGCCCAAGCTCTGGCCCCTCCCAGCTTTCCTTTTGTTCCACCTGGCTTAGCTCCAGGATCGATCGGCTACCACCAGCCCTAACCCGGGTTCTCTTTCTACCTGTGTTTGGTCCAGGAGGGGTCACGCCACCAGCTCCCACCAGAGACCCTTGAAACCAAGGATAAAAATGACTCACACAGCTTGTTGCTTTTTAACTTGCCTACTATGCACAATAGCTGGGCACAGATATCTCATGCCTTGGAAAAGCATGCCCTAATCAATTTATTTCCTTTTCTCCTCCTGCCATAATCTTAGTGGCTTGTTCCACCTAGTCCCTGCCAAGCATCTTTGACCACCTCCACTCCACCTGGCAAAGGCCTCAGGCCTTAGCTGACAGGCCCCCAGGCCTTACATTGTTGCATCATCCTTTTTCCTCCAAAGCATGGAAGAAAAAGCCTGGGGGACCTGTCTATCTACTAGAGATGGTCTCTTCAGGTTCCATCTCCCCCACTATTGAGCACTTTGGCTAAAATCACCTCCATTGCGTCCTAGGAGCCTCTCATATGACAGACATTTGGGACTTTGTAGAGGTTCCCCCTCCTGCCCCCTGCAGCAGAACATTTCCCTTCATTCTCCTGACACTCTGAGCTTCTCTCCTGTCTGACCCCCATACCTGATCCTTCCCCCCTTTCCCCTCCCCTTCCCTCCCTCCCCTCCCTTCCCCTCTCCTCCTCTCTTCCATCCACTGTGATTATTTTATTTCCCTTTCTTAGCGGGATTGAAACATGTTCACTTGGGCCCTACTTATTGTTAAGCTTCCTAGGGTCTGTGGGTTGTATCATGGGTATTCTGTACTTTTTGGCTAATCTCCACTTATCAGTGGTTACGAATCACATATGTCCTTTTTGGGTTTGGGTAATCTCACTAAGGATGATATTTTCTAGTTCCATCCATTTGTCTGAAAACTTTATGATGTCTTCATTTTTAGCAGCGGAATAGTATTCCATCATGTAAATGAACCATGTTTTCTGTATCTATTTTTCAGTTGAGGGACAGCTGGGTTGTTTCCGACTTCTGGTTACTATGAATAAGACCACTATGAACATGGTGGAACATGTGTCCTTATTATATGTTAGAGCATCATTTGGGTATATGCCCAGGAGTGGTATAGCTGGGTCCTCAGGTAGTACTATGTCCAATTTTCTGAGGAACCTCCAGACTGATTTCCAGAGTGGTTGTGCCAGTCTGCAATCCCACCAACAATGGAGGAGTGTTCCTCTTTCTCCGCATCCTTGCCAGCATCTGCTGTCACCTGAGTTTTTGATCTTAGCCATTCTGAGAGGTATGAGGTCGAATCTCAGGGTTGTTTTGATTTGCATTTTCCTGATGACTAAGGATGTTGAACATTTCTTTAAGTGCTTCTTAGCCATTTGAGATTCCTCAGTTGAGAATTCTCTGTTTGACTCTATACACAATTTTTAATTGGGTTACATTGATTTCTGGAGTCTCACTTCTTGAATTCTTCATATAATTTGGAGCCTAGCCCTTTATTGGATAAGAAAAAAATTAAAAGGCATTTCCTTTCAAAGTTTGATGAAGATGACTCTTGCTACAGTAAGGACGTTTTCTGTCACTCTGGTCTTCCAGGAACTGCAAGGATGCATTTAATGCATTCCTTTTATTTGTCTCCTTGATACCTACATAACTTACTAAGTTTTCTACCTGCTATTCCAGGTCTTAGGAATATTACGACTATACAGTAGAAGCCCAGCAAAGCTCTGTGATTTCTCCTCAAACCTGGATTAGCTCAGGGACCAGACCCATTCCTCTTTCAGTGAGAAAAAGTAAAATCATGACTGCTTGACATTTATAAATATGCATGAATGTTTTGACACTTGAGCAAGAACCAGGGCTTTCAGGATCTGGCTCCAAACATCATGGGAAAAGCCTCCTTGAAAAGAAGAGTCCAATATAGCATTTGTAGTCTTGTAAAGAAATGAAATACCTTAGAGTCACTGTAAAATTCATCTAGTTCTTGCCTTTATACACCACATCCAAAAGATGGTGTTAAGATTCTTGACAAATGGAGTCTCCAAAAGACTGAGAATTAAGCACTGAGCCATTGGTTATCCAAAGAAGGACATTTTGTTTATCTTCAGGCAGTGCTCAGTGCTCAAATTGGAAGTATTTCAGTAGTTAATTGGTAAAGATATACCCATGGGTTTATAGTCCTGGTGGCCTCCCATTCTCTACCCTCATACATGCTACTTCTTTCACCATTTTCTATAGAAAATATCCAAACTCCATCCCCACATCAAAGTGAACAAAATCCAGACTTAGACAAAGTCCTCAAACATCTCAGGAACCACGATGCTCTAAGGTTCACCTACCCGGGGGAAAAGTTAGTGTTAATCCTATTGGGTCTGTAAAGTGTTGGTTGACTAATACTTTGGACTCCCGAACAAAATGTCACTCTGAGAAAACGTGAGTGATATTTCACTGGTAAGGATTAATACCTTTATCCTCTATGCATGTATCTATTAGAACCTTAGAACCAGTCAAGAATAAGTGGAAAACATGTGCCTGACCAAAACGCTGAAGTCTTTCTATGCATTTCTGGGTTAAATCAGTTGTACGGGAATTCCAGGGATGCTGGGTATTCTGGTTCAGAGACAGGAGAAAAGCAAATGGAATGAGGCCCAATTGTAGTCTTAACTGCTGCATGACAAACCTTTGCCTTAGAAATAAAGCAAGCAAAGAAAGGAGTGTTAAAGTCAGGAATAAAGCTTTCCAAAGTATTCAGATCTAAAATGAAGGGTCAAGTACAGGCGATTAAAGAAGTAACATTCTGCATATTTTAATCACTTCCTAAGTATTGTACCTCTTCCCACACTGTATTTTGATGTTCACAAGTTGTTTTTCTACACTAAATGCTGACAGAATTACATAGTCTGTCTTTGAAACATTCAGATTCTTAATTGGTTGTTAAGAGAAACCTCTTCAAGAAAAGTAGAAAATGTTTCTCTGCCTCTAAATTTATAAAAAGAGCTGTTATTCTGGGTCAGAAAAAAAATGGTCCTTACAAATGTTATACTTAAAAATATGTCAACTTCAGAGGTTGTTGTTGCTACACTTTGTGAAAGTACAGCCAATCTCTAAGGAAGTCCTTGGAGTTCTGAGTAACTGTCTGAGCAATTCGTTCAGGTTCATGATACTGAAACACATCTCATGAAATCATTTCCCAGGCCTCTTTGGATTTTATATGATGGGATGAGAGACTAAATGTTTTCTTTTAAATTAATGTAAAATGAAATGGCAAAACTAGAATTCCCCTGCTTTGGCAGAAAGGAATTTAATATAATTTTGAAGTGTAGTATTTGCGATCGAAATAAACAGTCTCACAAGCAATTAAAAACTTAAAAGCTGACTTTCTGCTCCTCCCCATTCAAAAGACAGTACTTTTTTTTTTTTTATCATGGACTACCAGCTTCATCCTTGAGACAAGATGGTAGAAAAGAAATAAGAAAGTGAGCAAAAGACTTGAGTAGACATCTCATCAAAGAAAACACACAGGTGGTAAATTAGCACAAACGTGTTCAATATTACAAGTCATTAGGGAACCACAGCTTAAAATAACAATGTGGTAGCATTGCTGCTCTAGTTTGCAGCGTAAAACCGGAAGATTAGGGCCTAAAAATGAGGTAAACTTGTTTCATGCAATAGCCATCTTCAGAGAGAACGTTAGACAATTTATACTCTGAAGGTTAAGAAGAATTACCCTATTATACAATCATAAGAACAAGTCACGTGAGACAAAACCAATAACTGCAGTAAATTCACTCCTGTCTGTGACACCTTGGAGGAGCACAGAAACACATCCCGATGTTCTCTGTTTTGAAGAAACTGAGGTCACAAGACTCTTGTTTTCTTGGACTTTCCTCACAAGCCCTCAGAACTCTCACATGAGTCCTTAGACTGTGTTCTCACATGGTAGCAGTTCACAGTCATTTTAATGCCTCATATCCAAAGCACCAAGATTACCAAAGTCTGTAAGGAAATGAAGCACTCATTGCAAACTGGGAACAGCTACTTGACGCTTTTGTAATTTCTTAAACACATCAGCACAGGGGAAATTTCCCTGAACAGAACACCAATGGCTCAGTCTCTAGGATCCAGAATTGACAAATGGGATCTCATAAAACTGAAAAGCTTCTATAAGGCAAAGGACACTCTCCATAGGACAAAACGGCAACCAAAAGATTGGGAAAAGATCATTACCAACCGTATATCCAATAGAGGGATAATATCCAAAATATACAAAGAATTCAAGAAGTTAGACTCCAGAAAAAGAAGTAAGCCAATTAAAAAAAATGGGATACAGAACTAAATAAAGAATTCTCAACTGAGGAATGCTGAATGGCTGAGAAACACCTAAGGAAATGTTTAACATCCTTAGTCATCAGGGAAATGAAAATCAAAACAACCCTGAGATTCCACCTCACACCAGTGAGAATGGCTAAGATCAAAAACTCAGGTGACAGCAGATGCTGGTAAGGTTGTGGAGAAAGAGGAACACTCCTCTATTGCTGGTGGGATTACAAGCTGGTACAACTATTTTGGAAATCAATATGGCAGTTCCTCAGAAAACTGGAAATAGTTCTACCTGAAGACCCAGCTATACCACTCCTGGGCATATACCCCAAAGATGGAGTACTACTCAGCTATTCATAAACGATGACTTCACACACTTTATTGGCAAAAGAATGGAACTAGAAAATGTCCTCCTGAGTGAGGTAACCAGACCCAAAAGTACATACATGGTATGTACTCAGGGTATATATGTAGATATTAGTGCAAAAGCTCAGAATACCCATGATACAACTCACAGACCATATGAAGCGTTAGGAAAACCAAACTGGGGATACTTCAAACCCACTTAGAAGGAGGAACAAAGTAATCATGGGAGGCAGAGGGAGGGAGGGGCCTGGGTGGGAGAGGAGAGGACAAGGATAAAAAGGGGTAGCATGACCAGGTATGGGAAGAGACAAGAAGTCCAGAGGCCCAGGATAATGAATGGAAATTAGCAGTGGGGGTGGGGAACTTGGGGAACCATTAGAAAGTCCTAGACACTAGGGATATGAAATACTCCCAGGATCCAATGGGAATAACATTAGCCGAAATACTCAACAGCGGGAAAATAGAACCTGAAAAGACCACCTCCAGTAGACATGGCCCCAAGTAGAGGAATGGGGTTACCCACCCATCTCAAAATTTTTAACCCAGAATTGTTCCTGTCCAAAGAAAATGCAGGGACAAAAATGGAGCAGAAGCGAAAGGAAAGGCAATCCAGAGACCACTTCACCACGTGATTCATTCCATCTGCACACACCAAACCCTGGCACTATAGCTGATGCTAAGATGAGCTTGCAGACAGGAACCTGGTATGGCTGACCTCTGAGAGGCTCTGCCAGCACCTGACTAAGACAGATGTAGATACTCACAGCCATCCACTGGGCTGAGCCCGAGACCCCAGTGGACGAGTTAGGGTAAGGGCTGAAAAAGCTGAAGGGGATTGTAACCCTGTAGGAAGAACAACAGTATTCACTAACTGGACCCCTCAGAGTTCCCAGGGACTAAACAACAAACTAAAGAGTATACATGGGCCATTCCATGGCTCCCATTACATATGTAGCAGAGGATTGCCTTATCTGGTATTAGTGGGAGGTGGCACTTGGTCCTGTGGAGACTTGATGCCCCAGAGAAGGGGGATGCTAGAGGAGTGAGGAAGGAGTGGCTGTGTTGGTCAGAGAGCACTCTCTTAAAGTCAAAGTGGAGAGGGGTAGGATGTGGGGGCTCATTGAGGGGAAGACAGGGAAGGGGGACAACATTTGAAATGTAAACAAATAAAATGATTAATAAATTAAAAAATAAGCATCCACTTCCTATATGATCCACCAGTTTTGGTATTTACCTGAATGAATTGATAATTTTATCTGGCTTAGAACATAAACATGGATTCATAAAATGAATCATAATTAGTGAAAGTTTGGAGCAAAAAATGTTTTGCAGGAGGTGGATGTGAACTGGAACCACAGTACTATTCAGAAATAGAATATTAATCAGAACTAAGCAGAAATTAAGTTTAGCCATAAAAACATGTAAAAGAGCCATAAACGCTTATTAGTAAGTAAAAGAAACCTGTCTGAAAAGACTCTACTATTGTATTTATTCATATAAAAGTTAAAACTATAGAACTGTTGCAGAAATCAGAGATTCCCAAGGATTTTTGGGAAAGAAGAGAAATAGGAAGGATGCAGTGGTCTGTTAAGTCATTAAAATTATTCTGTAAAATGCTAGAACTGTAGATATATGGCAAAATGTGAACACCTACAGACTGAATAGGTTCAAAATTGAGCCCTAATAAAGTTATGGATTTCAGGTAAAGATGATTATTGATGTAGGTTCATCAATTAATAAATATACCATTGCCACCATGGAATATGAATAGAGGAAGAGACTTTCCCTGAGTGAGAATGGGAGAACATGACGAAGTCTACCTGCACTTTGTGTGGAATTTTGATGTGAATCTAACATTTCTCTAAATTCTATATAATTTCTATCGAAAGGGAATTTTTTGGTGACTGTAGGGAGACATACCTGCTCTTGATTTGAAGAGCAAACAAAGAGTAATCCACATTCTCACTTATTTTTCCTTTGCTCTGGATGTTGTAAAGTGTTATTGGTAATATTGTAAGGCTGAAGCAGTCACTCTGTCTTAACTCCTGTTGAGATCCTCAGGAAACCCAAGAATATCACATCTCTGTAGGTGCCATTCTGCCTATTCACAGAAGAGTTGCATAAATGCAAGAAAGGTTTGGTGGCCAGAAGGGAACATCGAATGGAATGGTCATCTCAGAGAACTTTATTTAAATATGGATCATAGGCTTGTGTACTCAGCGTGTGGGATTGTGGTTTAGATGATAAAACTAGGACCCCATGGTGTCACTTGACTATTGTAAATGCTTCAGCTGAAAGAATCCAGCTATTTAAAATGTCCCATCAATTAAACAGCTCCAGATACACAGTGTCTCAATGAAAAACATAAAAAAAAATACCAAGGCAGTATTACCCTTCTGAAAAATACCCATTAAAAAGTAATGGATTCCAGTGAGATTAATTCACTAACATTCCAAAGCATTTAAAATAATAATTATTAAAATATTGAAGTGAGAGTTAATTCAAGTAAACTTCCAAATGAAACCAAAGAGCATACAAACAACTGAATGAAATGTCACTGTAAGATAGGAATTCGGAATACAGTAATGAGAGAAATACTAAAAAAACAAAACAAAATTATATTTCTAGAAAATGGAAAGTTCAGAAGTTAAACAGAAAATCTGACTTGAAAGCATTACTAATAAAATGTATCAGCAAGTGAAACAAGTATATCAGGGATGAAATACAAGGTTAATAAATCAGAACTTTGAGACATGAAAAAAGATACAATAATGGTAAAATATTAACACAACATTCAAGATCTACAGGACACCATGAGATGACAACATTTATAGCCAATGATGACAGAAGAAGAAATCCAGGCTAAAGATATACATAATATATTCAATAAAATAATAGCATAAAATTACTCAAAATTACTATATGTATAGAGATGGTCATCCACATTCAAGAAGTATTTACAGCCAGGTGTCGTACAACTTTAATTCCAGACCTCAGGAGGTAAAAGCAGGATGATACAAATAGCAAAAGATGTCCACCTGTGCTCACTGGTAGACGCTGCTTCTATACATAAGAAATGATATAAACTGCACCATAAAACTTTTTGATTCAATAAGTACTTTTCCAGCCAAGCAGCAGGTTACAAAATTTATATGCAAGAATCAGTAGCTTTCTTCTATACCAACAAGAAACATGTTAAATAAAAAAATCAAGAAAACAACCAACACACAATGTCTTACCAAAACATCCTCTAATAGGGAAGTAAAAGATTTTTCCAGATGAAATTTTTTAAAACAGTGAAGAAATAGAGGAATACTGTAAAAGATGGAAACCCTTCTGTGTTTATAAATTATAAGAAATAATTAGATTATGAAAGTGGATATAGTATAAATACAACCTATAGATTCGATGAAGTCCTATCAGAATTATTAACAGAAATAAACGGATCATAAAATTCATGTCAAAATCCCCAAACACCCACACAACCAATCTTTAGCATAAAAATAATTCTTGAAATATTATCATAACTAATTTCAAGTAATACTACAAAGCCAGAGCCACAGTTACAAAAATAGTGTGGTATTTGCACAACAGACATGTAGGACAATGTAAGAGAGTATAGAATGCTTTTATTGATATAAGCCCACACAGATACAGTCACATAAATTCTTTGATACCAAAAATATATTGGAGAAAAGACAGTATTCAACAAGTAGTGCAGATATCTCATGGAGACATATATGAAAATAATCAAACTAGGCTCTATTTCTCAAAACTACACACTATCTCCCACCCTGAACTTATATTTACTTCACATTGATCAAAGACCTTACTGTAAGACTAATCTGTTAGAGGAAAAATTATCAGAAACACCAGAAGATAGAAGCATAATGAGTTCTTTCTAACTAGAACTACAGTTGCTCAAGGTATATGCTAAATATTCTCATATGAGAGCTCATGAAATTAAGAGGAAATAATGTGCGAAGGCACAAATTACAAGTTATTATTTTTTTGAACAATTGACAGAGGATCAACAGCCAGAATATTAAAGATAATGCAAAAGCAAACAAGAAAACAAACTACTCAATAAAGAGCCTTATGAAATGTGTAGCTCTCAAAAGATAAAGTAACATTAAGTTCAATTCGCCAGCAAATACAGGAAAATATGTTCAATCTTACTAGCAACTAAAGAAATGCGAACTCTCAGTATATTAAGATTCCATGTTACTCTATTCAGAATGGCTGTCATGAAGAAAACAAAGAGCAACAGGCACTGGTGAGAATGTGTACAAAAGCAACTCTCATATACTTCTGATGGAACACAACTTAGTTCAGACGTTATGAAAAGCAATATGGGGTTTCTGACAACAAATACTAAAAATAAATCTATCATAAGGCCCAACTATTTCACCCTCAGGTATCTGCACAAATGTTTCTGAAAGAATAAAAAATGCAGCTAAGAAGTCAGAAGTTTAAAAAAGCCCCAAATACCTCAAATTCCAGACCCTGCCCTCTACCTGCACTAGCTGACCATGAAGTTAGATTAAAATCTTAGAGAATAATCTTGAGAAACAGGAAGCTCCTCCCAGGAACTGATGGGCCATAAAGTTTAACAATCTTGCAAAACAGGAAGCTCCTCCTTGTGATATTTCACTGGTATTCTCGACACTTTCCAATGACACCATCCCTGCCCCCTCGGGTTGAGGTTTCTTCCTTTAAATTCCCCTTGTCTTAGCTACTGGGGGTCGAACTCCACTGCCCCTGCATGGGATATGAGTCTCGACCCCAGTGCACTGGTTCCTATCAATAAACCTCATGTTTATTACAGCAAGGACGGTCTCACGTGAGTTCTTGGGGGGTCGCATCATCCGGAGACTTGAGTGAGGGTCTCCCCGCTCCGGGGGTCTTTCATTTCCTAGGCAACATATCAAGGAGATAAATGCAAATCAGTATTTTTTCCACACTATTAAGAGTAGCCAAGTCATGTGACCAACCTAGTTATCCTCCAATAGTGATGTGGACACAGAAGGTGTGGTATATATAAGCAGTAGAATTCTCAGCCCTAACAAAAGAAAAGAGGTTTATCACTTACAGAAAAATGACCCAACTGAAGACAATCATGTTAATTGAGTTAAGTTAGATTCACAAAGAAAATTATCAAGGTTTTCTCATTAGTGATTATTAGATCTTATGTAAATGGGTACATAAACATATATGCACATATAGCATAAAACTTGTCTGGGGGACCAAAGAGGATGAATGGGAAAGGTTACAAATGATAAAATGCAGAATATTCTGGGGACAAGAAAGTAATGTGCCAAAGTGAATTATATACATTTATGAAAATATCCTTATATACTAAGAGAGCTGTTTTTATTGATCAGATTCTCTCTCCTTTCTTTAGGTTAATGTTTGTGATTATAAACAATTGAAACTTTCTTTTTTCTATTTTTAAATTTTATTTAAATTTTTCTACAGTCCAGATTTTATCCCCCTCCCAGTCCACCCTCTGACTCCCAGTTCCACACCCCATACCTCTACCCCACCCCCACTACCCCCGTTTCCAGGAGGATGTCTTCACCTTTCCAACTCCTATCCCACCAGACCTCCCCACACACTGGGGCCTCCAGACTCCTGAGTGTTAGGTGCATCTTCTCTTACTGAACCCAGACCCAGGAGTCCTCTGCTGTCTATGTGTTAGGGGCCTCATCTCAGCTGGTGTATGCTGTCTGGTTGGTGATCCAGCGTTTGAGAGATCTCAGGGGTCCTGGTTAATTGAAGATGCTGATCCTCCTACAGAGTTGCCTTCCTCCTCAGCTTCCTCCAGCTTTTCCCTAATTCAACCACAGGGGTCAGCAGCTTCTCTTCCTTGGTTGGGTGCACATATCTGCATCTGACTCTTTCAGCTGCTTGTTGAGTCTTTCAGAGGGTAGTCATGGTAGGCCCCTTTTTGTGAAAGTCCTATAGCCTCAGTAATGGTGTCAGGCCTTGAGATCCCTTGATCTGGATCCCAATTGAGCCTCCTTTTCCTCACGCTCTTCTCCGTTTCCTCCCTGAAGTTGATTCAAACTAACAATTATGAGTCAGAGTTTTTGGCTGTGGGATGGCAACCCCCTCTCTCACTTGATGCCCTGTGTTTCTGCTGGAGGTGGGTTCTACAAGTTCTCTCTCCCTACTGCAGGGCATTTCATCTAGGGTTCCCCCTTTGAGTCCTGAGAGTCTCTCACCTCCCAAGTCTCTTGTACATTCTGGAGGAAATCTCACCTCCTACCTCCTGAGGTCAAGGTTGCCTGTTTACATTCTTTATGCTGGCTCTCAGGGCTTCAGTCCTGTTCCCCCTACCCAATACCTAATCATGTTCCCCTCTTCCCCTCCCTGTCCCCTTTCCCACCCAGTCCCTCCCTCCCTTCCTCCTCCTGTGATTGTTTTCTTCTCCCTCACAAGTGGGATCTGGCATCCTTACTTGGCCTCTTCGAATTGTTAACCATTTTGAGTTCTGTGGATTGTATTCTGGGTGATTCTGTAATTTTTTGGGCTAATATCCACTTGGCTAATGAGTACATACCTTGCATGTCTTTTTGGGTCTGAGTTACCTCACTCAGGATGATATTTTCTAGTTCCGTCCATCTGCCTGCAAAACTCAGGATGTCCTTGTTCTTAATAGCTGGATAGTATTCCATTTTGTAAATGAACCACATTTTCTGTATCCTTTCTTCTGTTGTGGGACATCTGGGTTGTTTCTAGCTTCTGGCTATCACAAATAAAGCATCTATGAACACAGTGGATCACCTACCCCTGTGGCATGGTGGGGCATCTTTTGGGTATATGCCCTAGAGTGGTATGGCTGGGTCTTTAGGTAGATCTCCTTCCTATTTTATGAGGAATCTCCAGACTGATTTCTAGAGTGGTTGTACCAGTTTGCAATCCCACCAGCAACGGAGGAGTGTTCCTATTTCTCTACATCTTTTCTAACATGTTTTTGATCTTAGCAATTCTGATTGGAATAAGGTGGATTCTCAGGGTCATTTTGATTTACACTTCCCGGATGACTAAGGATTTTGAACATTTGTTTACATGCTTCTCAGCCATTCTAGAAACTTTCTTTAACATAATTATAATAATAATTTATTGACCAGGCATGCAATATGTTAAAGAATTTTCACAATGATCACTTTAGGCTACCCAGGGGAGGGGGAAGTTGGAGGTTACTATGTTTTCACTGGTGAGATGAATCCTTAATTCTTTCCCACTTTGCCATCTCACTAGCCAAACCCTTCTACCCTCTGAGACTCAGACCATGGTTAAGATTTCTTAAACACAGAAAAGAGGTTTCAAAGCAGAATTGCACATTTGAAAATGTAAAATAAAAACAAATATCTACCTCCTTTTCGCCCCCTTCCTCCTCTTTCTTCTCTTCCCTGCTTCCCCCCAATAAACCTCTTCTCATGGAAAACAAACAAAAAAAACCCCAAAAAACAAATAACTACAGACTTCCTGATGACCTCCCTTCCCCCTTTCCTTCCACACTCCACTTCTTTCTGTCTCTTCCTGTCTCTCAGGATTTTCAGTTTTCTTTTTTAGATGACGCATTTTTAGAGTGGTGCCCTGTGTTTCAAATGTATTCTTCCTTTTTCTTATTAGAATTCATGTTCCTTCAGGACATGGATTTCTGCTTTTCAATTACTAATTCACAGTTTAGAATTAATGACTTTTTGCAGCTGAAGCCATGATCTGACTCAGAAATAATTCTCATTTTGAAAAATGAAGCTTGCCGTGATGGTGTTACCACCTAAAGGAATAGAACCCTGAAAATGAGGAGCAAATGATGTTCAAACATTGATTAGTTCTTTCCCCCTCTCCCCCTTTATTCTCTCCTCTCAACCCCATATTGATTTTCTTAATGGCTGAACCAGGGCACTTCCTATCAGAAACGTATAAGGGTTCCTTTTGTCCACATCATTACCTGCATTTGCTGCTATTTGTTTACTTCATGTGAATAAATAAGGACTCTCAATATACTGGGAATTTAAACGTCTTTGATTGCTAGTAAGTCTTGAGGTAGAATTCGCATTTGGGAATCCGTTTATATTCCCATAATAGGACAATGGGTCTAACAGATAGGATGAAGCCAGAGTGGATGCAATTTTAAGGATAATTCTGTGGAACCCAGTCAGAAAAAAAAATGAAGTAATGCTCGGTTGGATGATTTGGCTGGGATGCAGGTTGAATCAGGGACTTTTAAAAAATTTATGCCCAGGATGACTCTGAAGATTTTTAGAGAGCTCTGTAGCATAGCTCTCCATGGTTTCTTTGGGGATTATCTTTCTACACGAAAGATTTTGACCCCTACTGGGAGATTTCAACAAGGCAGCTACTTTTTCAATCTCCACGATTGCTGCTTGTCTCCAGCGTCATCTTCTATAGGGAGCATTCCGGACTCTTTTTTTCACCCAGAGATATTTCAGATGCTGGATTTCAGGAAGGCAAAATGAAAACAGTTCTTTCAGAAGTGAATGGAACATAGGAGGGGATGTTGGCATGACAACAAATGGCAGATTGCTGGAGCAAATGCAACACACACCTTTCCCTCTCTATCTTCTTCTGTATGTCTTCCTGTCATCAGTTTGCCTATACAGCACAGCCACATTCTTTCTGTTGTTTCTATATGATCTGAGTTTTCACATTTTCATACCACCAAGTATCTGCACCATAGCACTTTTTTAGTCTATAGTTAGTATATGATTCTAATGAATTATTCCTAGTATGACAAGTGGTATAGGATGTGGTTGATAATATGAAACCTATATTCAGATAGAGCTGTATTGAATTCTTCTTTTTTTTTTTTGGTTCTTTTTTTTCGGAGCTGGGGATCGAACCCAGGGCCTTGCGCTTCCTAGGCAAGCGCTCTACCACTGAGCTAAATCCCCAACTGAATTCTTTCCCTATACTAACAGATCTATTAGAATTGCATTTGGCTATAAATAAGATCCACTGAATAATGGCTTAAACAAGTAGGGGTTCTTTGCCTGCTCAGAATGGTTAGTAGTTAATGAATAGCTCAACACTTTTCAGAATCAAAATCATTAAGGGACTCTTGGTATCTTCCTTGGAAGCACAGAAGTATAACTGCTGCTGCTTTAGCTACCATAGCTTTAGCTAAAGCAGAGAGGAGGAAGAGATGCTGTTCACTGATCTAATGTTCTTGTGTGTGTGTGTGTGTGTGTGTGTGTGTGTGTGTGTGTGTGTGGTTTGTTTCGAGACATTGCCTTATGATGCAGCTCTCACTGTCGTGGAACTTGCTATGTAAGTCACTCATTTATCATTTAAACATTATTTTTAGGTCCATTTTCAATAAGCATGTATATCAGATTTTTCCAGAATCGCTAGCACCACTCATTGACAAAAACTGAATTATATAGTACAATTAACTATAGGAAGCCTTAGAAAACAAATACCTACTGTTTTAGTCTCTGTACAGATTGTTCTCTACCCCCAAATTTGCCAGTGTTTGCTCTTATCTCCATTTTGTAGAGGTACATAGAATATAAGTAAGCATTATCTTTCTCAACAGGACATTCCAATATAGGCATCTCACCACTGTTTACCTCTCAGCTTAGTTGTGATAACTGGTAGGAGGCTCTGCTTATTACATGTACATTAGAACCTCTACACTGGAGTTCACGATACACTGTTATTTGTGTCTGTTCTCCAAGTAAACGTGAAATAAAGGCTTTCCTTTTGTTAAGTATATGAAATCTTAGTGTTATACCTTTTGTTTGTATGGTTGGTTTTGGAGACAGGGTTTCTCTGTGTAGCCCTGGCTGTCCTGGAACTCACTATGTGGACCAGGCTGTCCTAGAACTCACAGAGATCCATCTACCTCAACTTCTGAGTGCTGAGATTAAAAGCAAGTGCCAGCACACTTGGTTCCGTGTTGGGAACTTAATTTTAGTTCCAGTGAGCATGGAAAACAAGCCTTTTCTGCTTAAGTCATTTGTTACAATTTATTGGGGAGGGGTAATTTTCTTTTAGCTTCAGTTGAGACTAAAACTAATTTTGAACTCTGAGGATAGCTGATATTTTACTTTGATTTTAATATGATTTTACTTTGAAACTGTAGGAAGTATGGGTAATACTGTGAGCAGGGAGAAAGAGGGCAGGGGAGAGACAATATCTTTCCATGGAACTCTAAGATTTGCATATGCAATTTTCTACTTGATACTTTTGATTAAAGTGTTAATACACATTTCAAACTCAGTGACACCAAAATGTGGGCTCTCCATCCATCTTATTCATCATTTTATCAGTTTCTTAAATTATAAACCTAGATAAATATCTCAGTATTTAATAAGCCACCTTTATTTAAAACTAGTCATTTTATAAACAACTCTATGACTTTTCATCTCTGCTATTGCTGCTATTAATCATCACTTGATCTACTGAAATAATCCCTTACCTAGTCTTTTCTTTCTGTTCTGTCACTTTCTTACAGAAACCAATTATTCTGATTAAATTTTGGATGAGATCATATTAACTTTCTGCTTTAAAATTCCCACCTACTTTCTTTTTGTTTGCTTTGTGAGACAGTGTTTCATTCACTGTGGTAACTTTGTCTGCCCTGGAATAGACCAGGCTAGCCTCAACTTCACAGAGATCCACTTGCCTGTGACTCCTGAGTGCAATTATTTTTCTACTAAATTTATTTCACAGCTTTCAAGACCCTGCATGTTCTTACTTGTTCTTACACTCTCTCCAACTTCATGCTCTCAATTTACCTTACTTGCTCTTTGATCACATTGGCCTTTCTTTCAAATGCATCAATTCCATGACTGCCTGGGACCTCTATATTATGTTTTCCATGCCCGCAATGCTCTTTACCACAACATACACCTGGCTGTCCCTCTGAAACTTTTGGATCAGTCGCAAACATCACTTGTACAAAGGTGATTTTTTTGACAGTCCCATGTACCTTAGTCTACTTGATCTGCCATAAGAAAATACCAACTTTATTAGTCAGGGATCCCTAGAGGACAGAACTGAAAGAATGAATATATGGTGTTTATTAGAGTGGCTTCTTCTCTAATGTTCACTGATGGAAGGTCCAAGAATCTAGAATTTTCTCAGTCCACAAGGCTGGATGTCTCAGCTACTCTTCAGTATATGTCTGAATCTCAAAGAAAAATCTCTAATGCCAGTGAAAGAATGAATACACGCTTGAGAGTGGGGGCAAACATGCAAAGAGCAAGCGCTTTTTTCTTTCTTTCCTGTGCTTTCAATAGGCTGCCACCAGAAGGTGTGGCAGGACTTAAAGAGGATCTTCCCACTTCAAAAGATCTAGACTATGTTGAATCTTCTCACTTCAAATAATGTAATTAAGAAAAATCCCTCACAGGTCAAACCCGGCACTTGGGTTATAGTTAAATTTCAGGTATAGGCAAGTTGGCAACTAAGAATAGACATCGCACAACCTTTGTCACAGTTTTATAGCTGGTAACAAAAGTCAGGGCACCTGCTTGTTTGATTAAAGGTGATATTTACAATTGACTTGTAGATGGCCACCATTTCACTCTTTTGACAATGAGAAAGAACAAAACAAAGTTTCTTTCATGCTCTTTTTACTAAGGACATTAATTCCACCATATCAGAGTTCCTTTCTTGTGACTTTATCTAGCCCTAATCACTGTCCACATAACCCATTTCTAAACATGATAAATTAGAACTTATGGATTGAACAAATAAATTTTGAAGAAAACGCAAATATTCAGTCTATAACATTATTCACAGTAGCTCCTCAACCACAAATGATTTTTTATCACATGACCAAATTTCATAGTGTTTGCAACAAATCTGTGTCACTTCAGTCATAAATGCTACTAAATTTGTTTGCTTTTTATCTATTCATCTCCTCTAAAATGTGAATACTATTATATTAAAGACCAAGTTTATTTTCTCTGGTCACCAATAAATACTCAATGCTGAAAACAGTGCTAGGAACATGACAATAGCTTAATATTTGTTTAATTAATTAGTTTATTAGTTGGCTTTGAGTTTCATCTTAATGTATGACATGACACTGATTTCGATGACGAAAAACTCCAGGAAAGGGAACTGAGTACTTTGCAAGGTGGTAATTTGGAATGTTTGGGTCAAATTCATGGGTCTCCCTGGAAGCTCTAAAGAGTTTTACAACTTTCTCCAGGATATTTCCTAACTTGTATTATAATAGGTCTATACTACTTGCCATATAGAAAAAGAACAAGAATTATATCTTTAAATTGTACTCTGTACTCTTTGTTTCTAAAATTTATGGTATTTTGGCTTTTCTCCTTATTTTCTACCTTCTCTGTCCCTGTAGCAGAGTAACTTTCCCCCATTCTCTTTCTGCAGTGGGAGAAGGTTTATAGTACATACCAAGGCCACTGGTTTTTCATTGCTTCTCAGTCTTTCAAATTGAAGGTTAACTAAAAATATCATTCTCAATGTGTTCATATTTATTCCTTCATATAGCATGAAGGACACAAATGCACTCTATATTATAAAATAGATTATGAAGTGAACCTATATTTATTTTGGAACTCATTCATCTGTATTCATTGCCTATGGTCAATGGATAACAGCCCTTTTATTAACTTTGAAGAATAGCTACTAGATGGTATAGTCTACTGTCTTTATCTTTTCTATTTTCGGGGACTACACCTATGTCTGCTAATCCAGGATGCTCTATAAATCATCCAGAGAAGACATTTCAAGTGTTTAATATAGATAACAAAGCTGGGCATAGCCAGAGGATGAAAAATATGGATGGATAGAAAAAGTTCTTAGAATGTGGAAAGTTTTAGTTCATCCTCAAAGAATAAACAAAATTTAGGTAGTCTACAAGGAGATAAAAGGAACCTTCATTATTGGAGACAGAAAATACAGAGAATAAGAAAGGTCCCCAAAGTTGGCTGGATAATTAGCTCACTTTGCCACACAAATGAGAGGAGTTCTTTTGACATTGACTTTTGCTCCCACACGTGTACATAAGTATGCACTTATGTTTTATCTTAGTCAGTGTTCTATTGCTGTGAAGAGACACCATGAGCAGAGCAACTCTTAAAGGAGAAAGCATTTTATTGGGCTCACTTACGGTTTCAGAGGTTTAGTCCATTGTTTGGCAGAGGGCATGGTAGCACTCAGGCAGATATGGGGCTAGGAAGGTAGCTGAGTGCACTACATCTGGAACCACAGACAATAGGAAGGAAGAACCTTTTGACCCGATTTGGGCTTCTGAAATGTCAAAGCCCATCTCAGTGAAATACTCCCTCCAACCATGGCACACCTACTCCAACAAGGCTACACTGCCTAATCCTAAGTAGTGCTACTCACTGGTGACTAAGCATTGAAATAAATGACCCTATGAGGGCAGTTCTTAGTCAAACCACAAAATGCTTAAAAATAAAGAAAAGGCTTGAGTTGAACTGTGCAATGCATTTATACTTATATGACTTTCTATCTAAGCCTGCCTGAAGGTTGTCTTGTGAAACTGTCTCTGTGTCTTGCCTGGGTCTGTGCCTGTATATCTGTTTCTCTAACAAATGGCTTGACTTCATTAAATAGCATTAGAAAGCATCACATAGGGACAAAATGAGGGATAGTTCATAGACACTATTAACAGGGTTTTTAAATGGATTAAGTCACTGACTCCAAGTGACCTCAACTGACCCACACGCAAAACAGTACTACAACATCACTGTTTATCAACCAATATCCATAAATAGATGTTTTTAACATCTATGAATGATTTTAGAAAGTTGTTTAAAACTCTGTGTTTGCTGTTTCAGTAAATGATGCACACGTGTTATTTTGGGGCAGGGACAAGAACAAGTATATAACTTTAAGATTATAGTTATGAATTAGGTTAGGTCATGAAAGTTGAGAATACAGAAAGTGTAAGGCAGTGTTTAGTGTTACAGTGTTTTCCTAAAAGTAGGTTAAATAGACAGGTTGAGTGCACAGCAAGATAGTAGTCTTAAACAATTCGAGTTGTATTAGTAACTATGGCTGTGAGTTCCAGCAAACGTTCTAGTCTCTTAGAATGTAAGAGATATTTATCACAATGTCTTGTCACAATGGTACAGAAAAGGTATGGCAGCAGGAACAGCTGAAACAACAGCTGGAGCAACAACTGGGCAACAACTTACATTTTGATTTGCAAGCAAGAGGCAGAGAGAAGAACACTGGGAATGGCAAAGCCTTCACCTAGTGGCATACCCCATCCAACAAGACCACACCTACTAATCCTTTTCAAATAGGTCCACCAATTGGGAATCAAGTATTCTAACATTATAGGAGTCACTCTCAGACAAACAACCACAGTATCTTAGAGACATTCATATACTTATAGAATACAGCAATTAAAAAGAGGCTTAAAGAAGCTGCCAAGAGATAAAACAATCAACAATACTATGCAGTTATTATGCATATGAGATATGACAATGACCAACACAGCAGGATATCCCCATGGATATAATAACACTTAAATCTTGGTGGTAACCAATAGTTGTCTAGCTGAACTTAAGACCTCTTCAGCAGAATGTCATTCCTGGCACTGAAAACATAAAACCATATGTGGCTAGTGATATAATATTTTTCTCCTAATATTTTATGTTTAAATATGTGAATATAATCTTCTAAGTGTGTTTATTGTTGCTCATGTGCTTTTAGGAAGAAGCACTTGGAATTGTTTAGCCAACTAGGAGGTTCATCCATGGGAAAGGCTAATTCTACTGCTCTCAACAGCCATTAGCTATCCCTAGTTCTTTAGTGCTCCTTGAGAGAATCCCCTTGCATGACAGCATTTTGTTAGAATTGTCATTCCTTGGGTTATATTTAGGTAGTCATATTGTTGAATATTACTTATGTAGCTACTCTAAATCTCACAGCCAATGCTCAAGTCCTCTGACTATCACAATCTTTCTGTCCCTTCTTCCAAAATGTTCCCTAGGCCTTAGTTGCAGGTGTCAGGTTGTAGAGTTATTTATTCACTGAGGATGGGAACTCCATGATAATTTATACTCAATAGTTTGGCTAGTTGTGGTTTTCTGTGGTACTTTTCATGTGATATAAAGAGAAGCCTCTTTGATCAGATGTGAGAGCTACATTTAACAGGTAAAATGGGTTTCTAAAACAATGTCATGAATCTTCGAGGAGGACCTACTATTGCCACTTTTCTCAACCAGTATAATTATTAATCATAGTCTAAAGAACCCCAGAGAAGGGTGGATTTAAGTTTATCAAGGAAGCTTCAATATGGCTGCTTAAACAATACCTGAACAATAACAACACTAATTGACACACCAAAATGTGTGGAGAAAATCTCACCTGACTCCACCACTTGATGAAGAGTTATATGAAATCAAAGGCTGCTGAGGAAGGAGGGTTACTTTGCACCAAGGATGAGCCCTCTAAAAGGTTATTCAGTATGAAGTAGTAACTCCTAAAATAGATCTAAATATTATGTATTTGAATATTTATGTAACACTAAATGGACTCAGTGGGTTGGTTGCATTTCTGTATTTGTGTGTAAAGAGATTTAAGTATATAAACATTATGTACCTATGTGGAACAACCATATTAAAGAAAATTCATGAACTCAAAAAAAGGAATGGGAGGGGGCAATAGAGGGACAGGATAACAGAGGGGGAAACTGTGGAAATATATTTAATTTTAATTAAAGGGTACAAACAGTTTCCAAGATGAACTAAGAATAAAAATAGAAATAAAAATAAAAGAGAATATAGAATGCTAAAAGCAATAATTCTTTTTAATAATAATAAGATATAATAAGATAAAACAAAAAGTAATTCATTGGAATTGGACAAAACAGATAACTGGAAGAAAAAGAGTCCAAGAGAAGGCACAGAAAAAGAGAGACCTCCTCATTCACACATTCAGGCCACCCATAAAGCCACTGAACTACATGTAGGCCATAATATATATGTAGAGGGCCTGTTACGATCCATGCAGGTCTTGTGCATGTTGCCTCAATCTCTTATGAGTTTATATGAGCTTTGTTTGATCATGCTAATTTAGAGGACCTTGTTTTCTTCTTTTTAGTTGGTTATTATTTTATTTACATTTAAAATGTTATCACCTTTCCTGGTCTCCTGTCCATAAACCCCCTATCCCATCCCCCATCCCCCTTCTCCTATGAGGATATTCTTCCACCTTTTCTTGCCTCCCTGCCCTGACATTCCCTTACACAGGAGGGGTGGTGCGGGCCCAGCCTTGGAAAGACCAAGGGCTTCTCCTCCCACTGGTGCCCAACAAGGCCAGAGGACCTTGTTTTCTTGAAGTCCTTCATGACCTCTGGATGTTATACTCTTTCTGCTTCTACTTTGGCAGAAAACCTTGTAGGTAGGGATTTAATAGAGACACAGCTTTTGGGCCTGAGTGTTTCAAGGCCTCTCATTTTCTACATAATATCTGGATGTGGGTCTTTGTATTTGTTCCTATCTGATGTAGGAGGAAGCTTCTCTGATGTTAGCTGAGCAAGGCACTGATATATGAGTATAGCAGAATGCCATTTAGGAGTCACCTTATTTTTATGTTTTTTTCATATTTAATGTGAATAAACAGGATCTATATTTGTTAACTGTGGTGATTATTATTATTATTTTTTTATTAACTTGAGTATTTCTTATATACATTTCAAGTGTTATTCCCTTTCCCGGTTTCCGGGCAAACATCCCCCTCCCCCCTCCCCTTCCTTATGGGTGTTCCCCTCCCAACCCTCCCCCCATTGCCGCCCTCCCCCCATAGTCTAGTTCACTGGGGGTTCAGTCTTAGCAGGACCCAGGGCTTCCCCTTCCACTGGTGCTCTTACTAGGATATTCATTGCTACCTATGGGGTCAGAGTCCAGGGTCAGTCCATGTATAGTATTTAGGTAGTGGCTTAGTCCCTGGAAGCTCTGGTTGCTTGACATTGTTGTACTTTTGGGGTCTCGAGCCCCTTCAAGCTCTTCCAGTTCTTTCTCTGATTCCTTCAACGGGGGACCTATTCTCAGTTCAGTGGTTTGCTGCTGGCATTCGCCTCTGTATTTGCTGTATTCTGGCTGTGTCTCTCAGGAGCGATCTACATCCGGCTCCTGTCGGTCTGCACTTCTTTGCTTCATCCATCTTGTCTAATTGGGTGGCTGTATATGTATGGGCCACATGTGGGGCAGGCTCTGAATGGGTGTTCCTTCAGTCTCTGTTTTAATCTTTGCCTCTCCCTTCCCTGCCAGGGGTATTCTTTTTCCTCATTTAAAGAAGGAGTGAAGCATTCACATTTTGACCATCCGTCTTGAGTTTCCTTTGTTCTAGGGATCTAGGGTAATTCAAGCATTTGGGCTAATAGCCACTTATCAATGAGTGCATACCATGTATGTCTTTCTGTGATTGGGTTAGCTCACTCAGGATGATATTTTCCAGTTCCAACCATTTGCCTACGAATTTCATAAACTCGTTGTTTTTGATAGCTGAGTAATATTCCATTGTGTAGATGTACCACATTTTCTGTATCCATTCCTCTGTTGAAGGGCATCTGGGTTCTTTCCATTTTCTGGCTATTATAAATAAGGCTGCGATGAACATAGTGGAGCACGTGTCTCTTTTATATGTTGAGGCATCTTTTGGGTATATGCCCAAGAGAGGTATAGCTGGATCCTCAGGCAGTTCAATGTCCAATTTTCTGAGGAACCTCCAGACCGATTTCCAGAATGGTTGTACCAATCTGCAATCCCACCAACAATGGAGGAGTGTTCCTCTTTCTCTGCATCCGCGCCAGCATCTGCTGTCACCTGAGTTTTTGATCTTAGCCATTCTCACTGGTGTGAGGTGAAATCTCAGGGTTGTTTTGATTTGCATTTCCCTTATGACTAAAGATGTTGAACATTTCTTTAGGTGTTTCTCAGCCATTCGGCATTCCTCAGCTGTGAATTCTTTGTTTAGCTCTGAACCCCATTTTTTAATAGGGTTATTTGTTTCCCTGCGGTCTAACTTCTTGAGTTCTTTGTATATTTTGGATATAAGGCCTCTATCTGTTGTAGGATTGGTAAAGATCTTTTCCCAATCTGTTGGTTGCCGTTTTGTCCTAACCACCGTGTCCTTTGCCTTACAGAAGCTTTGCAGTTTTATGAGATCCCATTTGTCGATTCTTGATCTTAGAGCATAAGCCATTGGTGTTTTGTTCAGGAAATTTTTTCCAGTGCCCATGTGTTCCAGATGCTTCCCTAGTTTTTCTTCTATTAGTTTGAGTGTGTCTGGTTTGATGTGGAGGTCCTTGATCCACTTGGACTTAAGCTTTGTACAGGGTGATAAGGATGGATCGATCTGCATTCTTCTACATGTTGCCCTCCAGTTGAACCAGCACCATTTGCTGAAAATGCTATCTTTTTTCCATTGGATGGTTTTGGCTCCTTTGTCAAAAATCAAGTGACCATAGGTGTGTGGGTTCATTTCTGGATCTTCGATTCTATTCCATTGGTCTATCTGTCTGTCTCTGTACCAATAACATGCAGTTTTTATTACTATTGCTCTGTAATACTGCTTGAGTTCAGGGATAGTGATTCCCCCTGAAGTCCTTTTATTGTTGAGGATAGCTTTAGCTATCCTGGGTTTTTTGTTATTCCAGATGAATTTGCAAATTGTTCTGTCTAACTCTTTGAAGAATTGGATTGGTATTTTGATGGGGATTGCATTGAATCTGTAGATTGCTTTTGGTAAGATGGCCATTTTTACTATATTAATCCTGCCAATCCATGAGCATGGGAGATCTTTCCATCTTCTGAGGTCTTCTTCAATTTCTTTCCTCAGTGTCTTGAAGTTCTTATTGTACAGATCTTTTACTTGCTTGGTTAAAGTCACACCGAGGTACTTTATATTGTTTGGGTCTATTATGAAGGGTGTCGTTTCTCTAATTTCTTTCTCGGCTTGTTTCTCTTTTGTATAGAGGAAGGCAACTGATTTATTTGAGTTAATTTTATACCCGGCCACTTTGCTGAAGTTGTTTATCAGCTTTAGTAGTTCTCTGGTGGAACTTTTGGGATCACTTAAATATACTATCATGTCATCTGCAAATAGTGATATTTTGACTTCTTCTTTTCCGATCTGTATCCCCTTGATATCCTTTTGTTGTCTGATTGCTCTGGCTAGAACTTCAAGAACTATATTGAATAAGTAGGGAGAGAGTGGGCAGCCTTGTTTAGTCCCTGATTTTAGTGGGATTGCTTCAAGTTTCTCTCCATTTAGTTTAATGTTAGCAACTGGTTTGCTGTATATGGCTTTTACTATGTTTAGGTATGGGCCTTGAATTCCTATTCTTTCCAGGACTTTTATCATGAAGGGGTGTTGAATTTTGTCAAATGCTTTCTCAGCATCTAATGAAATGATCATGTGGTTCTGTTCTTTCAGTTTGTTTATATAATGGATCACGTTGATGGTTTTCCGTATATTAAACCATCCCTGCATGCCTGGGATGAAGCCTACTTGATCATGGTGGATGATTGTTTTGATGTGCTCTTGGATTCGGTTTGCCAGAATTTTATTGAGTATTTTTGCATCGATATTCATAAGGGAAATTGGTCTGAAGTTCTCTTTCTTTGTTGTGTCTTTGTGTGGTTTAGGTATAAGAGTAATTGTGGCTTCGTAGAAGGAATTCGGTAGTGCTCCATCTGTTTCAATTTTGTGGAATAGTTTGGATAATATTGGTATGAGGTCTTCTATGAAGGTTTGATAGAATTCTGCACTAAACCCGTCTGGACCTGGGCTCTTTTTGATTGGGAGACCTTTAATGACTGCTTCTATTTCCTCAGGAGTTATGGGGTTGTTTAACTGGTTTATCTGTTCCTGATTTAACTTCGATACCTGGTATCTGTCTAGGAAATCGTCCATTTCCTGAAGATTTTCAAGTTTTGTTGATTATAGGTTTTTATAGTAAGATCTGATGATTTTTTGAATTTCCTCTGAATCTGTTGTTATGTCTCCCTTTTCATTTCTGATTTTGTTAATTTGGACGCACTCTCTGTGTCCTCTCGTTAGTCTGGCTCAGGGTTTATCTATCTTGTTGATTTTCTCAAAGAACCAACTTTTGGTTCTGTTGATTCTTTCTATGGTCCTTTTTGTTTCTACTTGGTTGATTTCAGCTCTGCGTTTGATTATTTCCTGCCTTCTACTCCTCCTGGGTGTATTTGCTTCTTTTTGTTCTAGAGCTTTTAGGTGTGCTGTCAAGCTGCTGACATATGCTCTTTCCTGTTTCTTTCTGCAGGCACTCAGCGCTATGAGTTTTCCTCTTAGCACAGCTTTCATTGTGTCCCATAAGTTTGGGTATGTTGTATCTTCATTTTCATTAAATTCTAAAAAGTTTTTAATTTCTTTCTTTATTTCTTCCTTGACCAGGTTATCATTGAGTAAAGCATTGTTCAATTTCCACGTATATGTGGGCATTCTTCCCTTATTGGTATTGAAGACCAGTTTTAGGCCGTGGTGGTCCGATAGCACGCATGGGATTATTTCTATCTTTCTGTACCTGTTGAGGCCCGTTTTTTGACCAATTATATGGTCAATTTTGGAGAAAGTACCATGAGGAGCTGAGAAGAAGGTATATCCTTTTGCTTTAGGATAGATAGAATGTTCTATAAATATCCGTTAAGTCCATTTGGCTCATGACTTCTCTTAGTCTGTCGACATCACTGTTTAATTTCTGTTTCCATGATCTGTCCATTGATGAGAGTGGGGTGTTGAAATCTCCCACTATTATTGTGTGAGGTGCAATGTGTGTTTTGAGCTTTAGTAAGGTTTCTTTTACGAATGTAGGTGCCCTTGTATTTGGGGCATAGATATTTAGTATTGAGAGTTCATCTTGGTGGATTTTTCCTTTGATGAATATGAAGTGTCCTTCCTTATCTTTTTTGATGACTTTTAGTTGGAAATTGATTTTATTTGATATTGGAATAGCTACTCCAGCTTGCTTCTTCTGACCATTTGCTTGGAAAGTTGTTTTCCAGCCTTTCACTCTGAGGTAGTGTCTGTCTTTGTCTCTGAGGTGTGTTTCCTGTAGGCAGCAGAATGCAGGGTCCTCGTTGCGTATCCAGTTTGTTAATCTATGTCTTTTTATTGGGGAGTTGAGGCCATTGATGTTGAGAGATATTAAGGAATAGTGATTATTGCTTCCCGTTATATTCATATTTGGATGTGAGGTTATGTTTGTGTGCTTTCATTCTCTTTGTTTTGTTGCCAAGACGATTAGTTTCTTGCTTCTTCTAGGGTATAGCTTGCCTCCTTATGTTGGGCTTTACCATTTATTATCCTTTGTAGTGCTGGATTTGTAAAAAGATATTGTGTAAATTTGGTTTTGTCATGGAATATCTTGGTTTCTCCATCAATGTTAATTGAGAGTTTTGCTGGATACAGTAACCTGGGCTGGCATTTGTGTTCTCTTAGGGTCTGTATGACATCAGTCCAGGATCTTCTGGCCTTCATAGTTTCTGGCGAGAAGTCTGGTGTGATTCTGATAGGTCTGCCTTTATATGTTATTTGACCTTTTTCCCTTACTGCTTTTAATATTCTTTCTTTATTTTGTGCGTTTGGTGTTTTGACAATTATGTGACGGGAGGTGTTTCTTTTCTGGTCCAATCTATTTGGAGTTCTGTAGGCTTCTTGTATGTCTATGGGTATCTCTTTTTTTAGGTTAGGGAAGTTTTCTTCTATGATTTTGTTGAAGATATTTACTGTTCCTTTGAGCTGGGAGTCTTCACTCTCTTCTATACCTGTTATCCTTAGGTTTGATCTTCTCATTGAGTCCTGGATTTCCTGTATGTTTTGGACCAGTAGCTTTTTCTGCTTTACATTATCTTTGACAGTTGAGTCAATGATTTCTATGGAATCTTCTGCTCCTGAGATTCTCTCTTCCATCTCTTGTATTCTGTTGGTGAGGCTTGTATCTACAGCTCCTTGTCTCTTCTTTTGGTTTTCTATATCCAGGGTTGTTTCCATGTGTTCTTTCTTGATTGCTTCTATTTCCATTTTTAATTCCTTCAACTGTTTGATTGTGTTTTCCTGGAGTACTTTCAGGGATTTTTGTGTCTCCTCTTTATGGGCTTTTACTTGTTTTTTTATGTTTTCCTGGAATTATTTCAGGGATTTTTGTGTCTCCTCTCTATGGGCTTCTACTTGTTTATTTATGTTTTCCTGTAATTCTTTCAAGGATTTTTGCGATTCCTCCAGGCATTTTTGCGATTCCTCTCTGTAGGCTTCTACTTGTTCTCTAAGGGAGTTCTTCACGTCTTTCTTGAAGTCCCCCAGCATCATGATCAAAAATGATTTTGAAACTAGATCTTGCTTTTCTGGTGTGTTTGGATATTCCATGTTTGTTTTGATGGGAGAATTGGGCTCCAATGGTGCCATGTAGTCTTGGTTTCTGTTGCTTGGGTTCCTGCGCTTGCCTCTCGCCATCAGATTATCTCTAGTGTTACTTTGTTCTGCTATTTCTGACAGTGGCTAGACTGTCCTATCAGCCTGTGTGTCAGGAGTGCTGTAGACCTGTTTTCCTCTCTTTCAGTCAGTTATGGGGACAGAGTGTTCTTCTTTCCGGCGTGTAGTTTTTCCTCTCTACAGGTCTTCAGCTGTTCCTGTGGGCCTGTGTCTTGAGTTCACCAGGCAGCTTTCTTGCAGCAGAAAAGTTGGTCTTACCTGTGTTCCCGAGGCTCAAGTTCGCTCGTGGGGTGCTGCTCACGGGCTTTCTGCAGCCGCAGCAACCAGGAAGACTTGTGCCGCCCCTTCCGGGAGCTTCAGTGCACCAGGGTTCCAGATGGTCTTTGGCTTTTTCCTCTGGCGTCCGAGATGTGTGTGCAGAGAGCAGTCTCTTCTGGTTTCCCAGGCTTGTCTGCCTCTCTGAAGGTTCAGCTCTCCCTCCCACGGGATTTGGGTGCAGAGAACTGTTTATCCAGTCTGTTTCCTTCAGGTTCTGGTGGTGTCTCAGGCAGGGGTCCTGCCGCTCCTCGGCCCTCCCCCACGGGAGCCCAGAGGCCTTATACAGTTTCCTCTTGGGCCAGGGATGTGGGCAGGGGTGAGCAGTGTTGGTGGTCTCTCCCGCTCTGCAGCTTCAGGAGTGCCCACCTGACCAGGCGGTTGGGTCTCTCTCTCACAGGGTCTGGGGGCAGAGAGCTGCTGCGGGCCGGGATCCGCGGGTCTATGTTTTTGTTTTTGTTTTTTTTTTAACAGTAGTATTCGGTTTTATACTAGGTCACCAGGCTACCTAGCAAAAGGTTCTAGGTCACTCAAATAGTTTCCGGTATCAGGTTTAACTCATGGAGCAGAGCTTAAGTCAAATCAGATATTGGTTGGTCACTCCCACAAATGTGCCACCATTGCACTAGCATATCTTACAGGCAGGACATCACTGTAGAGCAAAGGATTTGTGATTGAGTTCGTGTTTATGTTTTTCTTTTGGCTGCATACAGAGTACCTTCCTGCACCAAAGATTGAGGAAACTAGTGGTGGCAGTTCTACAAGGGCACCAGCTCCACCTTCCTCACATGTAATGAATTGTGTAGCTGTTGTCTTCAGGAATGGGGCCTTACTGTCAGTTTGTGGAGAGTAACCTATACCCTTACAGTGTTTGGAGCCCCATGGGGCTCCATTGGCCAGCAATTAAATTATATATAACCCGTCCCCAGTACTGAAAGCTTCATTTGATGGCGAGAGATATTTAGTTGTGCTTGCCACCTCCATTATTTGGCAATTTCATTTAGATAGCCTTCATATTTGTATATGTTTTAGGAAGCCTCTACTATATTAGGTTTCCATACTACTCCTCAAATGACCCTTAATTTTAGCTATATCTCCACATTCCCTTTTTTGTTCCCTTCTTCCATCCCCTTCCCCACTTGAACTTTCCATTCCACTCCCTCCCTCCTTAAGTATCTAGTCTGTCTATTTGCCTTTCCTAAGTAGTACTTCCAGTATTATAGTGAAAAGGCATGGAGATAGTAGACAGCCATGGCATATTACTGATTTTTTAAAAAAAATATTTTATGTAAATGAGTACACTGTACTGTTTTCAGACACACCAAAAGAGGGCATCGGATCCCATTATAGATGGTTGTGAGCCACCATGTGGTTGCTGAGAATTGAACTCAGGACCTCTGGAAGAGCAGCAACTAGTGCTCTTAACTGAGCCATCTCCCTAGCCCCACATTACTCACTTTAATGGTTTTTTTCCAAGTTTTTCTCCATTTAGGATAATGTTGACTGTGGGTTTTTCATATAGTCTTCATTGTTGATGAGGTATGTTTCCTCTGTTCCTACTCTCGCTATTCAGAACTTTTATCATGAATCATGTTGGATTTTGTCAGTTTTTTCTACATCTATTGAAATAATCATGAAATGATTGTCTTTAAATCTATTTATACAATTTATTGCACTTTTTGAGTTGTATATGGTATATCATGTCTGTAATATATATATATATATATATATATATATGTATTTGGCTTGAAACTATTTTATTGGAGATTTTTGCATTAATATTTACTAGGGATATTGATTGGTTGGTTTCTTTCATTGTTATTTCTGTTGACTCTGTATCTGGTTTGAGCATTAGAATGAAACTGGACCATAGAAGGAATTTGGGAGAGCTCCTTCTCTCTCTCTCTCTCTCTCTCTCTCTCTCTCTCTCTCTGTGTGTTTAATAATTAAGGAGAATTGGTTGTAGATCTTTTAAAGTCTCATAGAATTCTGCTCTGAATACTTCTCAGTCTGAACTTCTTTTTATTCAAAGTTCTTTTTAAAAAGAATTTTTTTGAGATTATAATATAATTACAACATTTCCCCCTTCTCTTTTCTCTCCAAATCTACATATTCACTCCTCCTGGCTCTCATTTAAATTTAAATTCATGCTCTTAAAAATTGTTATCATACACATATATGTACATTGCATATATATAGTTATGTATGTTGGTCAGTTTTAATTTTATATTTCATTTTGATACTATTGTAAATGAGATTGTTTACATGAAGTATGTCTCAACCTGCTTGTTATTGGTATATGGGAAGGCACTGGAAATAAATGTATAAGTTGCTCAAGAAACTAAGAAGAATATTATTATAATATGAAAGAGATTAATGAAATACTGTAATAAAATGTGGTTCTTTGTATGTTAACCTTAAAACATTGTCAGTTCCTTCCAATGCCAAACTTGTGCCCAATTCAGTTTTAGTCTTATTTTTCTTTTGATGTCCATCGCATATCATTGGAAACAAGGGTTCAGCTGATGGGCTAATATACCCTAAATATAAGATTACATCCCTCATTGAAAGTCAGTTTAAAACATGAAAAATTCTCCAACATTCCTCTAGGAATAAATTACCCAGATCTTTTCTATGCATACCTTGTAGAATTAGAACAGTCCCTTCAGTAATAAATTATCCTATAAACTCCAATCTACTTTGTTAAACTGTAAGCTTCTAAAGTGAATTTCTTTGGTTCTTTGAGAATTTTGTACAATGTATTTTCATCATTTCACCCTCCTCCCCTGAGTTCTCAAAAAAATACCCCCATTATAGTCAGCTTCCGTTTCTTTGTCCTTCCAGTTTTACTTGATTATTGCAGTGGCTGCTATTAAAAAAGATTTTGCTAAATTAAAAGGAATGAAACTTTTTTTGTATTCATGTCCCCATAGTTAATATTCTTCACAATAAGCCCAGAGACTCTACAAGATCTCAAAATGCCTTCTGACTTACTAAAGCAAAATTCAATTAGCTAGCATGTTGTTCAAGGGTTTTGTATATGCCAATGTGTCACATTTTCTAAGATGTGGTCACTTGGCGCTGTTACACATAGCAAACCGATTTGACAAGCTATTAAGTTGGCTCCCTAGGTCTCATCCCCATCTTTTGTCATCAGGGCTCAGTGACCCTCCCACACAGTACTTTTCAGTTGTTAATAGATGGTATTTTTTTCCCTGTTGAGCATATATTCTACTTTCTGCCTCAGCACAAAGTTCAGAGTCTGAGTACTCCTTGTACTCCACATATAATAGGACTCCTTAGAAACTTATTGTGTGACCCAGCTCGCCATCGCAGCTTCATCACACCTCTCAATACATAAGCTAATGCTAGGTTTCAGGAGAGAGAAACGAGTAAAGAGGCACAATTCTTAGCGTTGAAAAATTATGCTTATAGACAAGATTATAAATATTGCTCATTAGTGCTTTTTTAAGTTTTCTATTGATAATAAGTTATACCTTTCCTTCTAAAGATAGAGAATATTATTTGTTAGGGGATTACTGTGTTCCATTTCCATCACCAAAATGAAAAGGACAGACAAAAAAAAAACAAAACCATATGCATAATCTACATAATCTAACACCTCTGGTAGTATAATACTGTTAGCTTGATATGATCATCTGACAAGCCTCTATTAATGACTGTAAAGGATTATCTAACTTAATTTATCCTCTGAGTATGCTTGTGTGAAATTATCTAGATTAGGCTGGGAAGATCCATGTTGGTTGGGAAGCACTATTCCATGGATTGGAGTTCTGAACTGAACAACAACAGAAAAAAAGGGCAAGCTGAGAACTAGCAGCTGTTTATCTGTGCTTCCTGACTGCAGATTTAAGGTGACAAGTTGCCTTAAGTACTGTCACCATGGTTTCCCCACTACTGTAGACTGTACCTTAAACTTGTGAGTCAAATAAACCCTTTCTTCCTCAAGCTACTGTTTCAGATATTTTGTCAGAACAAGTAGATAAGTAACTAATTCAACAAACTGGTAGCAAGAAGTGGGGCTGTTTCTGTGATAAACCTGAGTATGTGCTTCAAAACCTTTGGAAGTTGTTTGAGGGATGTGGACTATCTTAGACTTCGTGCTAGAGAAGTACATGAAAATAGCTTAATGGTATATTATAGGAGGAATTAGGAAGGTCAAAAAATAACTGAGAAAAATGAGCACAGGATGTGTTTTGCTCATGAAGTGTTTGAAGGAAGCAAGGACTCTATTAGGAACTTGATTAGAGAACATTCTTATTATAGTCTAGCAAAGGATATAGCTAATCTGTCTATTTTTTCTGGTGGTTCTCTAAAGAAATAGAAGTGATAGGTTGAATATATATTAAAGGGAGATATATAGTTAAAGATTGTGGTCCTGCTAGTCCACTAATGTCTGTCTCTCACAGAAAATGCCAAGAATCTAGTAGTTTTTTTAGTCCATGAAGCTGAATGTCTTCACTGGTCCCAAATCTATGCTAGATTCGAAAGAAGTAGATTCTAAACCCAGCAAAGGAATGCCTCAGCAGCCAGGTAGATGAACTTGCTGGTGAGAGTAAGGGTAATCAGGTAAAAAGCAAAACCTTCCTTCTTTCTTGTCCTTTTATGTAGGCTGCCACCAGAAGGTGTGGCCCAGATTTAGGGTGAGATTTCCCATCTCAAATGATCCAACCACAAAATTATTTAACCAGGCATGTCTATCTGCTTAGGTTTTAGCTGATTCTGTATATCATCAACCTGAGAACTAATGCCAGACATCAGATCTGGAGAACTTTAATGCAGTTGTATTGAAAAGAAATGGACTGATATTCGAAGAAGAAGTTTCAGGGCAAGCTAGCATTCAGGCTATGACACGGTTACTGCTCACTTCTCTCACACATGTCTGAATCACAAAGCATAGCATGGGGTGCATAAAGAAACAAAAAATATTCATTAAAAAAAGACCCCAAGCAAGTTTAACGTTCAGCCAAGGCATGATTTGTACTGGGAGAACAGGAAAGGTTCTTTAAGGATAAGACCTGCCCACCAACTTGTAAAAATGCAAATTCCTTTGAGAGACTCTAAACCAAGAATGATGATAAAGCAGCTCTTAGTCCAAGATAAATTGCCCAAGTGTCTCACTTAGGCTTACTATTGGCACACATACACATCACTATTAAGCTGCCTCTTTCTGCTCGTATTAATCCCCAAGATTTCACAGTAAAAAGAGAAATAACTTTAAAACCCAACAGTCTTTACAAATTCAGACACATTAAAAGTTTAATCTCTTTAAAAATAGCCAATCTCTTTTAAAATCCAAAGTCTTTAAAAATGTATAGTCTTTTAATTGTAGGCTCTCGTAAAATCAAAAATAGATTAAATATCTTCTCCAAGAGGGAAGCACCAGGGCACAGTCACAATTGAGTCAAAGCAAAACTGAACTCCAAACACGTAAATCACTCAACGTCTAATATCTGGGATTTACTTATAATCTGTGCTCCTCTGTGGGGGGAGGGGAGGTGAGTCACTTCTCCTGCTCTGGCCTCTGAAACACAAATTGTTTTCTAGGCTCTGAATGGTCCACTCTACAGTGGTGCTGTTCTTGGTGGCCACCTCCTGCTACTGGTATCTCCAAGTTGCTGTAGTTATTTTTCTAAAACTGTGCTCACTTTCACCAACAGACTCTCCTAGGCTCTGTTCAACTCAACTTCTTTGCATGGCCCCTTCAATCCTGGTCCTCCAACTGCCACTAAGGGTACGCCTTCACCAGTGGCTTCTCCTGAGCTCTCACAGTGCCAAACCTCAGCTGCTTTCCATGATCTCTTCATACCTTCAAACCTAACATTATCAGCATTACTCTCATTCTAACATATTTGGCTGTCAGTGTGAGGTACAACCTTGACCACTTCTGGAACCAGATTCTGTGGATTAACTCTGAGAAAACACTTCTCAGAAGAGTTTACTTTAGTTACGTGAGTCTCCACTTAATCGTCACTAATTTCTCAACTGCAGCTAACTAGCACTGAACAGTCCAGCAAAGCGGAAGTTTTGCTTTAGTACTTCTGGCATCTAATTAACCACAGCTGATTCTTTAGCTCTATCTGACTAGAACTACAGAATCTCAAGTCCAAATAACAAATGGCCCTGATAAGAGTCTTTAAACTTCCCTCTGAAACTTCACAAGCCGGGGCTCCATCTTCTGCATTGTCCTCAGTATTCTTATTTTCCAACCTCCAACAGAACAGCTTGTCAAGCATTGAACTCTAAATGGTTTTTCTTGACAAAGTTCTAAAGTCCTTCCATGGTCATCCCCTAAAAAACATGTCAGGGTTTTCATAGGAATGGCTGCTATTGCTTTGATGAAACAGCATTACAAAAAGAAAGTAAGGGAGGAAAGAATTTATTTGGTTTATACATTCATGTTACTATTCATCATTTAAAGATATCAGAACAGAAATTTAACCAAGGCAGGAACCTGGCAGCAATAACTGATGCAGAGGACTGAAGAAAGGTGCTGTTTATTGGCTTACTTCATCATGGCTTGCTCAGTCTATTTGTTTTTAGAACCCAGGACCACCTTTGTAAAAATGACATCACCCACAATGAGCTTGGTTTTCCCCCAGCAATCACTAATTAAGAAAGCACCCCAAAACCTTGTCTGTATACAGCCTGATTCTGGCCGCATTTTTTAAACTAAAGTTCCCTCCTCTTCAAATGATTATAGCTTGTGTCAAGTTCACATAAAACTAGGCAGAACACTAAAGAAATGCTTCTCCAGGGTCAGCAAACAAACATTCCCGCAATTGTTGTCTAAGGGAGCCATTCTCCTTCTTACTCTAGCATGGGAACACAAGAACGTTGTTCATGTGGTACTGGGTTTTCAGGTATTAAAGATGAATGATTGAAAATGCCAAAGGGAGTCTTGCAGAAGTGTCTCAGGGATCCACTTAGGCCAGGCAATCTGTAGCAAGTTTGGATTTTCTATAAGAGATCTGAAGAGACCACTGCATTGAGCTATAAATTGGGCTGCACTGAGCCCAAGTGTCAATGGAGACTCCAGGAAGCTTTAAATGCCAGAACTATACGATGTCCCTACAGAAAAGAGGCTACAAGTACACAGAGGCTATATATACTACAGGCACAACAGTAGAATGAGTGGAACCTACATGAACTCTTTAGAGCCCTGAAAATCCCATCATGAAATTCAGGTGCTGAACACTGAGTTACATGATTTCATTTTTGATGTATTAAACTTTAGGCTTTGTTTTTCAGTCTCACCATTCCTTTTGTACTCCCATTCTTCTTTTTTTCATTCTTCTTTTTGAAACAGTAATGTTTATACTGTGTTATGCTATACTGAAAGGATGTAGATTTTATTAAAAGTATTTTAAATCTCTGATGAAACTTAGCCTCTGGACTTTTAAGTCTGTTAAAGACAGTGGAGCCTTGAGGTTGGACTAAAGCATTTCATATTATGGGGTAGCCATGAGCCTATTAAGTGTGAAGAAGGTTATGTTTTCATATTGATACATTGATCACCTTGACTAGGGGTGTGTTGTGATAGTATTTTCAACTTGACATGATCTTGAATCATGTCTGAGGCAAGTTTCTGGGCATGTCTGTGAAGGGTTATCTAGCTTAGGTTAGCCCGTAGGAATGCCCATTAGAGATTATTAGATTCATTTCGGGTAGGAAGGTCAACCTCAACTATGAACAATACCATTTTATTGGTTGAAGTCCTGTGCTTCATACAAAAGAGAAAGCTAGCTGAGCACTAGTATCATCACCCACTGTTTTATGACTCCTTCCTTCCCACTCATTCCCTTTTTCTTATTCTCTCTCTCTCTGTCTGTCTCTGTCTGTCTCTGTCTGTCTCTGTCTGTCTCTGTCTGTCTCTGTCTGTCTCTGTCTCTCTCTGTCTGTCTCTGTCTCTCTCTGTCTGTCTCTGTCTCTGTCTCTGTCTCTGTCTCTGTCTCTCTGTCTCTCTCTCTCTCTCTCTCTCTCTCTCTCTCTCTCTTTACAGGTGGGATGTTAGCAAACAAACCTGTTACCCTGCAAATGCGCTGCAGGCATTCTGCAGTGGAGCCTACAGTTTCCTAGCTTCATTGTGGTAGTCCCCTGTTTCAGTGTTCTACTTCATTCACTTTTCCAGATGTCATTATCTCAAGGAGGTCTATCCTCGAAACTCTATTACTAGTAGGTATCTTTTAGTTACTCTGTTACCCTTGCCGCAACATTTTATTTGTAACTCTTGTTAACATATACTGTTTGTAGTTTTTTTTCAATAAAGTTCAGTTTTTATATTCTTCTCTCATATATTACATGCTGAGTGCAGTTTCCAGTTACCCCTCCCTTCCCTCTCCTCAGTCTCTTCCTTCACCCACATGCACCCCCACTCTGCTTCCCATCAGAAAAGGGCATGCCTCCCAGGGACCAACCAACAAGGCATAAAAAAGCTACAATAAGACCAGGCATGTACAGGCATATCAAGGCTGGGTGAGGCTACCCAGTAGGAGGAAAAAAAGGTCACTAAAAGCAAGCAGATGAGTCAGAGAGAGCCTCTGTTCACTACTGTTAGGAATCCTGCAAGAACAGCAAGCTAATCAGCCATAACATGTATGCAGAGGACCTAGGTCATTTCTACAGGCTCCCTGATCTCTGGGAACCCCCAGAGTCCTGGCCAGTCGATTCTGTGGGACTTGTCCTTATGGTGTCCCTGACTCCTCTGGCGCCTTTGATCCTGCTTCCTCTTCTTTTACAAGACTCCCTAAGTTCTTCATTAGCGATATGTTTTGATCTATGTACATGTAGAAAAATTTAATAAACTCAATATCCATCATCTCACAAACATTTTTGTGGTGAAATATTAAGCTAAATCCCACTTTTGTGACTTAATGTCTCCTAAGCACATCTATTAGTGAATTCTTTTATAATTTTTTTTAGTTTACTACTTTGAGGTTTTTCTATATCACTATGACCTTATTGGGGCACCATTTGTTCCTAATTTATCAACCATACTGAGGTCAAATGTGATGCAAATGGGCTTCATCAGGTAGATACATAGGTTTAGTGTCAGAGGAACATTTTTCTCAAACTGTCTTCTACTTTAGGGAATGTACCACATTCAGAAGTGGTAGTTTCCTGTGTACATTTAAAAGAATACATAAATGAGAAATGACTTTCTACCTGATGGTGAATTGTTTATGATTCATCTTTCAGCTTTCAATTGTACATATTAAATGTGAGTCACACATTTCCCCACAATGTCAGGGAGATAGCAGGCTGATGACAGAGAAATAATTTAGGTTCTAGAAGAAATAGATTGTTGAGATGCTTTTAAATGATTAAGGAATACATGACTAACGGATTTAGACATTTGTAGACTATCGCAGTGCAAAAAGGGCAGTAGTCATAAATTATCTCAAAGCTAGGACACATATGTAGAAGATATAAGGATTACAAAGTTCTGTTTAACTCAAGGAAGAATGTTCTAAAATTCAGAGTTGTCTGTGGTTAATCTGAGCTATAAGGAACTCGAGGTCTGAAAAATATGTAAGCAAAGTTTGCTTCTAACGCTGATGGAGCAACAGTCTCTGACTTTTCAGCCTCATAGTGAAGGCTAACAGTGCCAATCAGATTTCCCCTTCCCCTGCAAGAAATTCTTAGTACTTAGAGATAAAAAGAAAAAAAAATTCTTTAACTAGTATACAGCTGTAACCTCTAGCTAGTGCTTCAGGAGGCTCAGCCCTGATCAGGAATTTTCTGTAGCGTGTGTAGGAATATTTACTCTCATAATCTTGTCTATATGACCATCCTAGGGTGGTCTTTTCACCCACACCCCAAAGGAGCTTTTTCCCAAAGCTAAACAAAATTTACAGAAGCTGATATTTGCAGGTTTCTAGTTAGAACAGTTTTGCCTTAGCAAACAGAACTTGCTGTCCAAGTGGCCAAGAGCAGAGGCACACCTTTTTCAGAAAAGGAGAAGGGGCATGCTGACTTACAAAGCACAACTCAGCACTTAGAAATAGCACTGCTGTCTTAGATCAGGGACAGTTCCTTATTCTCGCTTTTTTTTCAATTTCTATATAATTCAATAGTTCCCAAGTAAGCTTGTTAAGAATACTGAATCTTAGAACTTGGTGTTTTCATTTTCCCTTTGTTAGAACTTGATGTTTTCATTTTCCCTTTGTTGTGCATTTGTTACGTGGATTTGTTTTTTTCTTTCTGATTAGCATTCCAATCATCAGAACTCATGTATGTTGACAGCATTCATTTCTTTTTGTCTCTTGCCTTTTTGAATTCAGAGATTTTGTTCATGGTTACATTATCTTCAGCCACAGAATCACTCACTAAGTCAAAACTTTCAAGGCCTGACCGCCCAGTCCAAACAGTCGAAAAGTTGGATTTCTTCTTTCTTACTACAAACACGCCTCCATCTCTCCCTCTAATTTTTTTCCTGCCCATTTATCTCTATTATTACTAGGCTTTCTCTGAATTTTGCTGTCATTTGTCTTGAATTACTATGACATGAAGAATTGTGGCTTATAAGTGCTTCACTGTTAGAAACAGCGATTATTACCTTCTAGTGACTTCTCCTTGCACCTATTAACCCCTGTCCTTTTCATCACATTCTCATTGCCTCTAAAATACTCCAAGATAATAATCTGCAAGCCAAGCTTGTTAGAGATAGGGGAAACTGAGGCTAAGACAGAAATGTTTATTCACCAGGATTGATCAGCCATTAGGCTCCATTGCCCTGACAAAGGAAACAGCCCTAACTTACAATCAGCCATTAGGCTCCAACACCCAACCTCATGGACACACCTTTAATGGGCAGTTCAGCCAAGCAGCATAGGCTCAGCGCTATCATTAATTCAGGTCTGCACTTGAGTCCCCTGTGATCTTATCAGGAAGCACATAATTGTTCCACTTGGCAGGATGAACCTGGCTAAAAACTATTTCAAAAAGAACAATACTGGTATACTTAACAATAATTCTAGTGACATCTAATTTCTTTCCTGTGAAGGCTCCTATCTTTGTTTAAATTGTTCAAAGTATAACTTGGATCAGGACCAGAAAGAGATGTAAGGATGACAGAGTTTTGGGGGGTGCCAAACCTAAAGTGTATACAAGTTAGTAAGAATCTTCTGTTCAAGGCCAGCTCTCATTTGGGCCTTAGCCCCAGCAGGCCAGATGCTTTAGTAAAGATCTTTTTTTTTTTAAAGTTGATCTCTAAATGTGCAAAGTGATTTCTCACTAGGAAGCTATATTATTTTTCATATTCATTTTATTATAATAGCATAACTCCAAATACATACTAGCTTTATCTTCCTCATTTATAAATATGCTGTAGTACTTTGTTTAGGACCAATGTCTAAAGGAAGTCTGCCCAGATTTTTCCATTTTTTTAAGCAAACAACCTAAGTAAAAATCTGGAGTGTTGTATTTCTAAGCAGTATTACTGATGTATTTTTTTATTTCCACTGCATCCATTGTGCCCTGGCAGTAGACTCTGACCTAGTTGCTGGGTTTCCACTCACCAACAAATCTTAATCCTCTGTCCTACTAGTTGTTTTGTGTAAGTAACCTTTTACTCGGCGAAATGGTTTGCAAACTCATTGACAGTATCACATGTATCACTTACCTATTTTAGTTGTAGATACAATCTAATCATCAGACATACTAATTCTATTTGTTCCTCAGGGCTTTCATACTTGCTGTTCAGCTTTGAAGACTCTTCTCCTCTTGAATATCAAATGATTGATTTCTGGTCAGTGAATTCTCATATTGAATGTTGTTTTTGCTATTACTCCATGACTATTCAATATAGTTTTCTCATTCTTTTCATCATCTACCATAATTTTTCATAACATCCTCACTACAACAGTAAGATTAATATCAAATTACTTTGTTCACATGCATTTTTCTTAATTTATTGTGTACTCCTTAATAAAATTTCACAAAGTCAGGTGTTTTTATTTTGCTTATTCATTTGTAGCAACTATAACATACCTATTGTTAAAAGTGAGGGCATGGTCACTCCGAGGTTGAGAGGAAGGATTTTATTGTAGATATGAGAGAATATATCCAGAGGCATCTGAGAGTCCAGAGCAAGGAGAGAAACTAGTAGACTAGGCATGACCAGTAGTCTGAACTGGGCCATAAAAGGAGAGAGAGAGGAAGACCAAGCGAGAATGACCAAGAGAGGGGTGACCAAGAGGATAAAGGGAGAACCTAAAGCCAGAAAGAGAGAAAGAAAGGGGGGCGTGTGGTTGAAATGATAGGGTTATATAGGACTAAGAAGCTAGGGGAAGGGAAGCCCATGAACTGTAGAAGTTTAGGGTAGGAGTGGGGTCAGAAGATCTAGGATGCCAGCATGGACTCTGTAACAGGTTCTTGTGATGGTGAGTCTGGAGACCAGCTTGGACTTTGGTATGCTAATATGCACTACATTTAGCCATTTGTCCTGAGTTTTTTTTGGACCTGATATCACACACTATGAGCTTATGAAGTACTTTTCACTCTTTCTTAATGTTTTGTTAATGTGTTTTAAATATTACCAAAGTAGTAGATAATGAACAATATTTGTGATAGGGCTAGATCAAACATTTAATGTATTTGAGGAAATCAACAAAAATTAAAGGCACTGCTATAAATATTAAGTGTTCAAAGATTGCATCATATTTGAACACTGCAGCTGCATCACTCACACCAACCTTCCCCTCCTTTAACTCTTCCCTTCCACCTCCAAAATTCAAGATCTCCTCTTTAGTTATTATCGTTATATGTATATACTTATGTATATGCATGCATATGTGTATGTATAAATATAATATATATTATTTATTTACACATGTATATATAACCTCTTGAATCCATTTAGCTTTGCTTTTATGCACAAGTGCCCAGGGCTGATTAGTTAGTAGCAGAAAAACTGCATTGGAGTTCATTCATGGAGGTAACTCATTCTCCCTTTCAGCAGCCATTCACCTTCACCTTGGAGTGGGACTATGTGAAATTTTTTCTGTTTGTATTGGCATGCCAACTTGTGTTTTTATTTTGCTGTTCTTGTTCAGGCAACCATATCATTGAGTGTCCATGGGTACATTTTTCCTGTCGGATCTAGGAGACACAATCTATCAATAAGTATTAGAGCACAGATGTTATGAAGGAGGAAATGGAAATTATGAGGGAGGGCTTTAAGTGGGAAATGGGGAAAGAGGTCAAGATAAAGGTAGACCAAGGAAGGAGGAATGAAGAACACAGAATTTTTGAAAAGACATAGAGAATAATTATGATATGTTCACCTAATTACATGTTTATGTTTATTACATATAAATTTTACATCATGTATGGTGTAATTCTAGGTGCTGATATCTGGCTTTATCTTTATTGGGTGGGTATTTTGTTCCTTGGTTTCTGTTTCACTTCTGGTTTTTAGGAGAGTATGATGGCTGTAGATTGGCTGGCAAGAAATTCTTCTGGAATTCTGAGAGGTGTGGCCGCTAGGGTTCCATGGGAAATAGATTTCTGGGTGTTGGGAGCTGACACTTAAGAATGGGGATGGACCTTTAGAGCCTGTTTAGAATGGAGATGGGCTAGGAAGGAGGCTTGGTGTGCCCACAAGAGGGAAGAAATAGGGTACTTCACCAGAATCTGCTTTGTCTTCTGAGAATGGAGGCAGAGCATGAGGAGGGATCATAGCAGAAAGTCTTCTACAGAGCTGTGGAAGAGACTGGGAATTGGATTTGGAGGAGAGGAGGGAGAGGTTAAGATATGCAGTTAGCCTTCTTACTTCTCTGATTAGACTGGCCTGTGGGTTCCCATAGAGAGCCTGTAGGAGCAGAGGGCTTAGGAAAAGCAATGACAAAGGGGGGGAGGAAGTTAGAGGGGAAAAACCTGTGTCATCTATTGGGGATAGGGCAAAGCGAGGTGCAGGGAGGCTACAGTAGGTGTTCTCTTGCAGAGCTCAAGAGTAACTGGGTGATTGGATTTGGAAAAGCAGAGGAAAATGCAAGGCTCCGAACTTAGCCTACTTCCTGCTTCCCAGGAAAGAATATTCTGTATCCCCTAAGTGCCATGCTTGGACTTCCTCACAAATCGCCAGTAACATCCATGATAAATCTCCTTTTGAGTTATTAGTCAAGGAAGTCTCAAGAGATTTCTCAAACAGTGTAGGCTCTTGCTAACATTATTGGTTGTCTTCCAGGATTTGAAGGTAAGGCCCTAGTGATAAAGACACAACGTGCTTTGGACACAAAACTTGGGAGACTCTAGCTGGAACAGATTTGGAAGCCTCCCTGTGAAGTGGCTTTTATAGTATTAGTAGGTGCTATTTAAGTTGCCAGTGGAGAAAAACAACAATCCCACCTTTCTGTAACACCTATGAGCTACAACTGTGACTGCACTGGTGGGATATCTACAGTGATGAAATAGTGACATTTTTATCTTGGAAGTAATCAACAGCTGTCTAATTCCAAATAGGAGGGAGTTTTCTAATCCAGTAAAATTTATGTCTTTTAAATGTGTATCCTTATACTCACAGATAAGTGTGGCTTTCGCCTCTCATCTGGGAAGCTCATTTTGCAACAGATGGAGACTATTACAGAGATACACAGCTGGTCAAATTGTGGAAAATGAGTGACTGTGGGATATCTAACCCCAGTGATACATCTGCAACCCCTAAAACTAGGGCTCAGGGAAAATTGGAGAGGAGGGGCAAAAATGTTTGTTATTAAACATTTAAATGGGTATGTGAAAAGATGCAAACATAAACTCAGACAATGGAAATGATGGATATTTAATATAATTCATAAAGGTAGCCATGCCTTTCATTGGCATAAATTGTCAGAGTTTGAAAGGTCCTCTATCATACTTCAGTTTATCAACTTTTCCAGTGTAAAGAGATGACAGGCCAGTAATTATTATTTCCCAGTAAAAGATAAGAAAACTAAGGCTCAAATATATGGAGTATTTTTTTTAAACTCGCTGTCCTAATTTATTTTTCTGTTGATGTGTCAACATACTGCAAGAAGAAGCAAAATTCTAGGATACAATCCATCAGCATGGAGAAGTCAAGGCAGCAACTTGAAACATTCATAGTTAGAACAAAGATAAATTAATTTCTGCAAATTTACTGTTCAGCTTGCTTTCTGCTCTTCACTCATTAGAATTCAGAATCTACCCTCAGTGAATCTACACCTAAACTTAGCATCTTCCATGACGTGTCCACGGGCCAACCTGATTGAGACAGAATCACCTAAGACTCTCTTCACAGGTTATTCTATAGTGTGTCAAGCCAACAGTTAAAGTGACCCATCACACTTGCCAAAGGTCATATTAAACATTAAAACTTGAACTCAGATGTTGTTCAAATTAAATCCTTGGCAAAACTGATGATTTAAAACATAGCTTGAGCTATTTGGTGCCATATGCTGAAATTGATATGGAATATACCTGTGTCTGAAAAAAAATATAAACAGAAAGCAAATGAGAGTAATGTTAGAATGAATTAAACTAGTGTCAGGTGAATATGCATGAGAGCTAGTATAAAGTCCTTGCTTTAGGGATTTTGGAAAGACTAGCACAAGTGAGTCCCACATTGACATCGATTCTGAGATAGCGTTTTGATATCTACTACTGGCTAGCCTCGATATTAAGGTCTAAAAATAAGGAAAAAAGAATTGTAACCACACTCAAGCAGAAGAGGAAGCATTCTCAAGAGAGACACATGAGTCCCCTTCTTTCTTCTATAAGACTTTTGAAATAATGAACAAAAGAATCAGAATATTCCTGAGAATCTATCTCATGGAGCTGTAAGGGGAAGATCGAGGGTCTGGTCTCATCCAGACTGGTTTTGGAATTATTAGTGTCCACAGCCTAAGTCCTGTCCAGTCTAGCAAGCTAAGTTTACCAAGCCATCTTTAATAAAGAAGTCAATAAAGAAAACAAGTGATAACTTAAGACCAGAGACCTATGACTCTGCTTTGTTTGAGAGCCACCTTCGTCAGATAAGTTGTTTATTTCCTTTGCTATACATCTCTCACCTGCTGGCATATCCACACCCACAAACTCCAGACCTGTGTGGATGGAAAACCCCTTTTGTTACAAGTTCCCTTTGCCAGGTAAAGCACATCTTCCCTCTCCTGTTCTTCTTGCCTGCTACCATTTCAATGTCCAGACCTATAATTCAGGTGTCATCTTCGCCTAGTCTGATTACTGCACATGCACCAGCCTTACACGAATTAATGCCAGTCACATTGCTCCTGCACTGGTCCAACCTAAGGCAGGCCAGATTTTCTTATCAGATACCCTACCAGAAAAGGCAGTCTACATGTCCAGGTAACAGCATAAAAATGCAAACATATTATATGGATATCCAAAATATTATCTCTCTCATAAAACTCACTACCTACTCCTCTAACAAATGTTCTTTAAGGAGAATGACATATATTAATCCAGAGTCACAGAATTTATAAGAACAACCATGAACTTTATTAAAACATTTAAGAAGTTTAAACAAGACTTCACTGAAGTTAAAGATGATAGCAAGAAATGTCCAAGTGATGTCCAAGAGAACACAAATGCTGAAAAAACCTGACAATGACAATTCAGGTGTTGAGATCAGAGTTCAGGAAAGATACAAAAATATTGCAGAGAACTCTAGTTGAACTGGAGATTGAGTTAAATAACTCAATAACCCAAATCAAAACCCAAAAGAAAGCGGCAAACATAGACTGGATCAAGGAGAAGATAAAATACTACGAGCCAAAGATAAAGTGGAAGGAACAGACAGCACAAACAATTATTATGAAAAAATATAAAAGCACACGAAAGGAATATGAAAGAAATGTGGGACACTATGAAAAGACCAAATCTTCAAATTACGGGCATTGGTGAAGGAGAGGAATCCCAGATCAAAGTATAAAATACAAGAATCACACAGAACACCAAATAGAAAAGAAGAGATAGGGCTGGAGAGACGGCTCAGTGGTTAAGAGCACTGACTGCTCTTCCAGAGGTCCTGAGTTCAAATCCCAGCAACCACTTGGTGGCTCCCAACCATCTGTAATGGGATCTGATGCCCTCTTCTGGTGTGTCTGAGGACAGCTGTAGTGTGCTAATATATAATAAATAAATCTTTAGAAAAGAACAGATAGTAAAATTCCCATAGGTCATAGAACACTAAATATACAGAACTAAAAAATATTGAAAGATGCATAAAACATTCACAAATCACATATAAAAAAATCCTATCCTATCGGAATTACAGTTCTTCTGAAACCCAGAGGAACCTGGAACAATGCATTCAACTTCCAAAAGACTATACCTAGCAACCTAGACCTTGGTATTCAGAAAACCTGTCTGCCACAGTGAGAGGAGAAAAAAAACTTTTCATTATACAAACAGCTGAAAATATACATGTCTACCAAAACAACTCTAAAGAGAATACTAGAAACATACTTCCAACTGAAGACAGGAGTAAGTGCTGGAAAGACCCCCTCAAAAAAAAAAAAAAAAACCACACACAAGTGAATTTCTAATTAAAATATAAAGCATGACTAAGGACACAGTCAGTCAAAAACTGGCAAAAATTGACTTTGACTAATACATATATGTCCATAATATATGTTAATGGCTTCAACTCCCCATTCAAAAAACAGGTGAGCTGAATGGGTTAAGAAACAAAATCATTCTGCTGTCCACGTGTCATTCATCTTCTTTTAAAGTGAAAGGATGGAAAAAAGTATTCTGAACAAATGGGATCTGGAAGAAACCAGGCTTTGCCATTCAAATATCTGAAAAAAAGGAAAAAGAAATTAAACTAAAGCTAATCAGAAGCAAAGAAGAGCACTTCATTCTAATAAAGGGAACAATTAATTAAGAAAACATGAGCTAAACAGGTATGCACTAAATATTGGTGCACTAATTTAATAAAAACCCCACTCTTAGAATTAGATATGCAGATTATGACTACACTAATAATAGTAGATAATTACAAAATCTCATTTTCTCCAGTAGATAGGTCACCTGGTCAAAAAACACCTTTAGAATTAAATTACATCTTAAATCAAATGATCCTACAGATATCTACAGAACATTTCATACAAATACCCAAGAATATGCATCATATCTGGAAGCCCAAGGTTCTATACAACAGAAGACATTCTGGGATACAAAATAAATATTTACAAATTCAGAAAAAATTAAAAATAATTTCATGTATCCTATCACATCTTTGTGCAGTAAAACTTAAAATTGATAACAAGCAATTCTATACTAAATTGCAGACTCACAGAGATTAAACAGCTCATTACTTTATGAATCAGACTCCATTTGCCCAAGCAAAATAAACATCTTCTGCACAGACTAAGAAATAATCAATCAGATGCAGAGGAAGCCCACAGAATGGGAGAAAATCTTTTCTAATTCTATATGTGGCAGAGGATCTACAATGAACTCAAAAGCAAAGACTCAAAACAACGCGATTGAAACAGATAGAGCTGACACCTGACCAGAGAGCTTTTAAAAGCTGGACAAAGGGGCTAAAGGCATATTTCAAAAATAGTTTTTTTCTCTAGTGTTTATGAGGATGGAAATCAAAACTACCCTGAGGTTTTATTTTACTGCACTCAGAATGGCAAAGATCACCAAATAACTCACTGAGGTGGTGTGGAGAAAATGGAACTCTCTTTTATTTTTGGTGGGATTAGGTAGTTGAGTCACATTGGGAAACAAATTCTCAAAAAATTAAAATAAATCTGTCACATGACCTAAATAGATCTCTCCTTGGCATATGACCAAACGGCTTGACATCCATCTCCACAGATACTTTCTCAGTATATTCATTGCCATTCTATTCACAACAGCTAAGACATAGAAACAATCTAAACATTCTTAAACTAATGCAGGGATAATGAAAGTGTGGTACATATACACTATGGAATGATATTCAGCTTTAAAGAAAAAAGATATCATGGAATTTGCAAGTTAATGTACAAAACTTGAAAAGATCATATTGAATAAGATCGCCCAGACTCATAATGAGAAATACTGTACATTCTCTCATGTCTGAGGCTGCTAACTTCAAATTGACAGATATCAACATATATCATGAATAACTGCAGAAACAAGTAAAAAGAGACCATTTCTGGTAGAGGAGAGTAGGAGAGCAATAGAGAGTGGGATAGCAGGGTACAAGTGATCTGGCGGGGAAAATTGGAGAAACAGGGAGGCTCTAACTATGAATAGCAAGGGATTTAAATACAGAGAAGGAGGGAGCAGAAAAATAACGATAAAGATATCTGAAACAGTCACAAGGATTCACAGTATTTAAAGTCTTTCTAAAATAACCTCTAAGACTAGAAAGTTGATATATATGTCTATTTATAGTTTAAATGAAATTTTTTGATCTAGGTGCCCCATCAAACACCAACAAAAACCTCAATTCCAAAGATGAGAAGCCTTCTTTTGAATTATTCAAGATTGTTCAAAAGACTGGCAAAACATTACAAGCTATTACTATCTCCCCTGATTGCCCCCAAGTCAGGAAAGATAGGTTAAGTCCTTGTTGCTAAAGTACATGCAGTTCAGACACAGGGCCCACAGTCCCCTGAGCTGGAACTGACCTGAAAGCCTCCTCGTTGTATAATAACTTATGTTATCAAAAGGCTCCATGTAAGCTTCTTATTCAGCTTTCCCATCTATGAATCACACCAATGACTAGCATGGCATGAACCCATCCCCCACCCCAGGGTATAATAGTGTCACATATACCTTGGCAAGTAATAGACAATTCTCCAATTCATGTTAAGATTCTCTCTACAAGAGGGAAATCATATCTGGTACCAGAAGTCTAACCAGGTACCTAGGAGTAATGAGATCATGGATCTTAGAAGAGAAGCTACAACTGTCACCTTCCCAAATCAGGATAATTCTTAACTATATTCTATGTATTTGTACTTAATAAATATGTGTAGTCATCCCTCATTAAGGAATCTATATCCCCTGCTATTATATGTATCTTTGCCTGAAACAGCTTATATGCCTTTCTCTGATATCTATTTGCAACAGACAGAGATCTTTGTAGAAAACTACAACCAATAAAATACAGAGTTGTGGCGCCTCAAAGGACCTGTGTATGATACCAAATACAAAGTGTCAAAATGAGAGAATAAAGGGAAACAACCTCTGGTTCTAAGTTGAGAGACTACTGAGTGTACTTCTTGACTTAGATAGGAGACAATATTTATCAAAACCGGGGAACACAGTTCATTCTGGCTTTGAAAATAGTCCCCCAAAGACTTCCCAACTGCTTTTCCCTCCTTGCCTTACTTTTCTAGACATACCCTAGCAGGAGTTTCCTATTCTGAGCAAAGTCATTCTCGGAGAAGAGTACCCCAGATAAATGAAATAGCCCTGGCAGTCATATATCCCAGTATCCATTCATAAATTGCTTGTGTTCTCTGCACTCAGTTCCTGAGAATTTGTTGGCATGAGTCAGTGCCTCTGAGCTTGTTCAACTTTGAGTGAACTGTTGAAATTGATTTGGGGGGGTGGTCTTATGAAGCAAAAACTTCATCCCTTGCTGTAATATGTTTCTCTGCCTGGAGCAGCTTATATGCCTATCTCTGACATCTCTGCTTTTCTGCAGATATTCGGTTTCTATTAGCATAATCTAAGATCACATTAGCTTTTCAGTAATGCTTTCCCACTGATGACTCACCCAGGGCTTTGGCACAATTCTAATCTTCTAACTCATTTTTTTTTACTGAACCCCTTGTCAAGTAACTTGTCATCTAGAGTAGTGGTAAGGCTAACATTGGACAGCAGACATATGTGTTAGGAGGTTTGGGAGCTGAAAAAGAAAAGGACTTGAAAATGCCATTCTAACTTAATGACTTCTAAACTAGCCAAGGGAGTAAAAATGGAGCTTTGGTGTTTTTGCAAAACTTTACTGAATAGGAAGCGAGTTTTAGAGAACCATGATGAAAGACACTTTTTCCCTGTACCTTTGTAAACTCTCTCCAATGCCTTTGAACAATGTAATGACTCTATTTTCATTTATTGATGCCCAGCAAAGTAATGTTATTTGTATACCAATCATTCAGAATAAAGGCTTCACTGCTGACTGAATTTTGTCTTGCAGTCCTTTGGAATTCTGGCCCCATGTAAGTAAAAGTGGAACTTTAGAAAAAGGTTTTCTAGAAAATACCAATATTGGTTTTGCTATACGGAATTTATCTACTTATTCTAATGCAAGTAGTATCTTAGCTAAACATTTCTACTGAAGTGATAAAGCACTATGACTTAAGGAACTTATAAAAGAAAGGGCTCGATTTTAGCTTAGGTTTTTCAAAGGGTCAGAGTCCATGACATCAGAGCAAAGGCATGGTGGCAGGAATATTTAAGAGCTTACATCTTGATCCAGAAATAGAAGACACAGAGAAACATTAGGAATGACCTAATTGAAACCCGAAAACCTGTTACCAGTGACACACCTCCTCTAACAAGGCCACATCTCCAAATCTGTCCAAAAACAATTCCACAAATGGGGACCAAGTATTCAAACACTTAATCCTATAGGTACTATTCATATGTAAACCATCACAAGTGGCATCTGGCATTGATATGCTGGTGTCTTTCTCTAAAAATAAAACAAAATCCACACAAACAGCAGATGATACCCCAATCTTAGTGTCAAAAAAGAACACACAAATCAGTTTCATTGCTTTTTGTATGGTGCAGGAATGATAGCTGATCCCTTTCACTGATTCAATTATGCAGTAGAGTAGTTCAGACTGTTTATATGAACACCATCGTAATGTCAGTTTCAAGTTTAGATGTCATATTTACTTGTGGAATGATAACAGGTCCCTTAACATTTTAAGATTTTGACTATTAAATCAAGTTAATGCTGCCCTGTTTATTAAGCTAGCTATGAAAATTTACTAAGACACTGTGGTCAGGTATCTACAATAGACTTGGTCCTTAGTAGAGGAAACTTATCATAGTTACTATTGTTTACTAATACTTTAACTTAAAAAACAGATGAAGAACATTTTAATCTATCGAATATAAAACATTATTTGTTGCTTACAAAAACCTTAATATATAATCAAATAGAAAGAAATATTTCTTCAGTGAAGTAAAAGAAAATCACAGGTGGAAGGACAACTCAGAAAAGGAATTCTTGTATCTGTTTTATCATGACACTGTTCCAAACAAGATTCTTAAACTAACAACAACCTCTGGATTTCTCATGAGAATCCTCCTTTAGACAGTTTGTCAGGGTATTCAAAATGGTTCCCAAAATAATATAGATTATTGATGGGGCTCCTTCACTGCCTCTCAAGGGTTGACTGTGGGACCCTATTGCTGAATGTACCGTACACTTGGGACACACAGCTCAGATGATATGATATACATCTAACCTGGACAACTCTTTCCTGTGCTCTAGCTTCCATGTTCCCCGAAAATACTATAGTGGCTGCCAAGGGAAATCAAGAATGAAACAGTCCTACCTAGCTCCTATACTTAGGAACTGGGACAATGAATAGCACAGCAAGATGCACATAAAAGTACAATGAACGGCAATAGAACTTGGTGGTGACCAAAAGTTGTCTAAATAGACAGTAGGTCCACTCAAGCAGGAAGGATACCGTGGTAAGGTCATGGACTTTAGCAAAGTATCTGTTAGGTCACTTTTCCAGACCAACATAATCCTTTCTATATTCTAAATTTTATCCTTATACCTACAAATAAGTGTAGCTATCACCTATCAAAGAAACTTCTCTTTACAGCAAATGGAGATTATAGAGCAAACGAAAATTGGATATAATGCAGAGAACAATGGATCATGGTGAGTCCAGCTCCAACAGACACTTCTACACTGAATCCTGGCTTAGGGGACAATGTGGAAGAGTGGGCAGATATATTGGAGGAGTCAAGATGTCTGCTGTGAATCAGGCTGCCCTAGAAATGACTGCAAAAACAAGACTGTGACACTGGTAATGGCAAAGGATATTAAAATATAGAAGAAAGAAATTTTTGTAAGGTCACCCACCTAGACAAAGAATTGTGGCCAACTAATGACTTCTGGGAAAGGGAGACTTAGTCTCTCCCATGGATGAGCCACCTTATTTTTCAAATGCAGAATGGTCAGCTCTGAAATCATGTTAAATGTAAGCTAGTTTACTTCACACAGGAGTTCCAAGCCAACCTAGACAATATAGTGAAGTACAGGCCAGCAAGGACTAGACAATGAGACCTTCTCTCACAATAATCAGCCACACCAATAAACTAGTCTGTTTTAAGCAGAGTATTTTTCTATATCCATTGTACATGATCCTGTGTTGCTGAAGTATGTTTTATAAAACTGTGGATTGTAAATTGACTGCACTAACCACAAAAGTTCATTTTCTAAAAGAAAGAAATAATTTATTCAGTGTATTTGAGAAAAAGAATCAAAATTGGTGGGCATTAGTGTAAGGTGGTCTTCAAACTGTAATGCATGGGAATGGGAATGAAAACATTAAGAAAAAAACACATCCTGGCTGGCACTTTGATTTTGAATACTTTCTATTTGAAGTAAACTAGCTTACATTTAGCATCTGGGATTGAGCCTCCAAACCTATGCAAATGTGGAGAGAGCGAAGAAATGTCACAGTATTGTCCTCTGACTTGCAGTCATCATGTGGACTCTCTCTCTCTCTCTCTCTCTCTCTCTCTCTCTCTCTCTCTCTCTCTCTCTCTCGCGCGCGCGCGCGCACACACACACACAGACACACACAAACACACACACACTCCCATTTTTCCAGAGCCTTCTGGGAATGCCAGGAATGACACATTAAGATAAGGCTTGGGCATGGGGACTGTGACAGTTCCCATCCTTACCCTACATGCCCTTGAGGTAATTTTCTATAGACATACCCCTGCTCTGGTATGGATGAATGTGAAAACACTGACTCCATTATTTAGAGTGGCTCCATTCCCACCATATTTTCAGGCAGTCACATCCAGAAACTCTAGACTCATGTCTATCCTATAGGGCCAGCATTCTGAAGTTTGGATCCTTGTCCTAGTAGATCTGGAGGTCAAAGAGTGAGATGCAAGCAGCAGAAGAGTTTGGCAATCAAAAAAGAGTTCTTTTTTTTCTAAAAATGTATTTTTTTTAAAAAAAAGATGTATTTATTTTATGTATGAGTGCTCTAACTGCATGTAAACCTACAGACCAGAAAAGGGCATCAGAACTTATTATAGCCATCAAGTGTTTGATGGAAATTAAACTCAGGACCTCTGGAAGAGCTGTAGGTGCTCTTAACTACTAAGCCATCTCTCCAGCCCCTGCCCCCACCAAACAATGTTCTTAATAGTACTAAGACAGCATTCAGTCACTAGGGATACCTAGTAGCAAGTCTTCTTTGTTTGAATGATATTGATACCTGCAACTTACTCTAGAGCCTCTCATATTTATGTCTTCTATTGGGCTCACCTACCTCAGCATGCATCCTTCAGTTTAGAATAAGTTTGATCTTGAGAAACTAAAACAAAGAGGGTAATATTTCACTGTAAGAACACCAAACCTCAATACAAGCAAAGTGTAGAAACAATTTGGTCAGAATATAGAAGTTTAAACTAAAAAAAATCATCTTGCAACTAGATCTATTTTTACAAATTGAGGTAATTGACTTGAAGTGCCTAATATTGAGGCATTACCAAGATTAGGGTCTATGACAAAGGAAAAGTAACCCCTCTGATAACATAGGTTATACTTCTTTATGTCTAAAAACCTCTTCCAAGAAGAAAACAAAAGACAAAAGAACTCAGTGACTTCCCATCATGGAAACCCTCACCACCTCTGTGTTTTCATATTTATATTGAGTTATCCAAAAGAAAGCTTATTATTATACAATGCTGAATCAAAATTCTTGACAAAAACAACTTAAATGAATCGTTTATTTTATAGTTCAAGGGTATAGTCCATTAAACTGGGGAAGTCATAGTGGCTGGAGCCTGAGGTTGCTGGGCACATTGAATTTGCAGTTAAGAAGCAGAGAGATAAATACACATGTTCAAGTCAGTTTCTGCTTTTCATTCAGCTCAGGACTCTGACCTATGAAAGCATACCACCTCCATTTAGGATGTCCCTTAAAGAAATACAGGAAAACACAATCAAACAGGTGAAAGAATTGCATAAAGCATTCCAAGATCTAAATGTAGAAGTAGAAACAATAAAGAAAACTCAAATGGAGGCAACCCTGGAAATGGAAACCCTAGGAGAGATGTCAGGATTTACAGATCTAAGTATCACTAACAGAATACAAGAGATAGAAGAGAGAATCTCAATAGGAGGAGAAGCCCTTGGTCTTGTGAAGGCTCATTTCCCCAGTGTAGGGTAATGCCAGGGTGTGAAGGTTGGAGTGAGTGGGAGGAAGTGGGAGCATCCTCATAGAAGCAGAGGGAGATGGAGGGGGTATGAGAGAGGGGGGAAAGGGGATAACATTTGAAATGTAAATACATAAAATATCCAAGAAAAATAAAATTAAAAAAGAAGAGGTTGACACAACTGTCAAAGAAAATTCATAAGGTAAGAAACTACTTTGGATTTTAATATCCCAACACAACCTATAGACAAAGGGAGCTGATACTCTCATCAAAAAATGCCATACTCCATGACAAAATAAGAAAGGAATGAGAAAATATCATTTCTTATGTATCAACAGATTACTTGAGGATTTTATGAAATTCATCAACCATGATGACCCACCCTCAAGCTATTTTCAGGCATTTAATTAGCCAGGCAGTCTCCAATTTCTGTAAAAAGCTTCAGAAACTACAGATGTAATTTGACCGGCCGACTCAGTTGTTAAAACATTGACTTCTCAGTGTTCGACAATTGAGATATGATGGAAGATAAAAAGGTAATAAAAGTGAGAAACAGGTCCAATGTGATTATTATTATTGGTTATTTTCTTTATTTACATTTTAAATGTTATCCCCCTTCTCAGTTTCCTCTCTTTTACCCCTCAACCCACTCCTTCCCCCTGAGTACATGAGGGTGCTCCCCCACCAACTTGCTCACTCCTGCCCCACTGCCCTACCATTCCCCTACACTGGGATATTGAGCTTTCACAGGACCAAGGGTCTCTCTTCCATTGATGTACAACAAGGCCATCCTCTTTTACACATGCAGCTGGAGCCATGGGTCCCTCCATGTGTATTCTTTGGTTGGTGGTTTAGTCCCTGGGAGCTGTAGGGGCTCTGGTTGGTTGATATTGTTATTTTTTCTTATCTTGCTCTTTTCCTCTTTCAGTTTAGTATCATCCAAACCCTAAGGACAACTCATATATTTTTGATTTTTATAATCTTTAAGGAGATTCAGCATTGAGTTCTTCATGGATTCATCTTTAAGACTAACTGGTATGGATACAATAGTTTAAGCCTTCACAAACTAAAAGACTAAAAGACATGTTAATTGCTTCATGAACTTTCTACACACTTTTGGTTGGAAGGTAAATTTTCATCCAGCCAGGGTAAAGGTGAGCATTTTTTTTTTTGCTAAGTAACATAGTAATTGTATGCTCCATTTGAATAATTCTTTGCGTTAAGTGTGATGGTGGATACAAGACCACATTTTGATAAAAGTTACACAGAATGTAGAACATTTCCAAATACAAAGTACACATCCTGCTGAGGTAGCCTGATTAAAGCAGGTGGACTGAATCACTGTGTTTAATTTCTATATTACATACACTATAGTCTTTTCTATGCAATTAGTTCAATTTGTGAGTTGTACTATTCTGTGTTCTATTAATGTGATAAAACACTAGGACCAAAAGCAACTTGGAAAGAAAAAGGATTATTTGATTTACATATCACTTACAAGTCACAGTCACTGAGGGAAGTCAAGGGAAGAGGAACCTGTATGCAGGTACAAAAGCAGAGACCATAGAGGAATGTTGCTTGCTGACTTCTTTCTATTGCTTCTTCTACCTGTTTTCTTATATAACCCAAGAGCACTGGTTGAGGGGTGTCATGACCCACAGTTTGATAGACCCACCCACAACAGTCAAGAGAGAATACCCTAGAAACAGCCCCTTAAACAAATCTGATAGAGACAATTCTGAAATTGAGGTTCCCCCACTTTTAAAGATGGTTTAGTCTGTGGCAAGTTGACAAAAATGCCCCTGTCCATCCAGATATTAATGGATAAAGAAAATATTGTTTAGTCCTGCTGGGACTAGATGCCCCAGGGTGGGATGGTACGTAAGGGGAGGGGGCAATAGGTTGGGACTGAGGTGAGATGAAGGAAGGATGCTGTGATTAGGATGTAAGGTAGATAAAATTTTTTTAAAAGAAACTAGAGTCTATTCATCCATGATGAAAAAATTAAATTATGTCATTTGCATGTAAATGGATTGAAAGGGGGAACACTATAAAGCGAAATAGGCAAGACTCAGAAAGACATAGTCATGTAATAGAAACACGACCTTTTCACTAGCTTCATTTGGATGTCTATTTGGTATCAATTTACATGCATTCTAGGTATCTTGAACATAATAGTTTCAACTGACATTTTTATTGATTATTTTTTGTGCTTGGATAATGTTAATCAGTCTTTATAGTTTTTCCCATAGCTGAAGGATCTGGTCACTTCTTACTTTGTGTATAGTTATCATCCTGATCCAAGTCACAATCATCTTCTGAATTTTTAAAATGAAGATGGTTTCCATAATTCTCAACACAAAAATCAGAGTGATCTATTTCCTTCAAAGCCCTTAAAATGTATCTCAAGTCCGGAAAAAAGAAACCTGTCTTATCTATAACCTGCAAAGTTTCTAATTGTTACCCACCTGGTATCTGGGTGCCTTCATCTATCCTGTTTGGTCACTCTACTCTTTCATAACTAACTTCTATGCAGTTCCTTTAATATGCCAGGTACCAAGCTGACACTTTTAATCCCAGCACATGGGAGACAGACGCAGGAAGATCGCTGTGAGTTCAAGGACAACCTAGTCTACAAAGCTAGATCTAGAATAGCCAGGGCTACACAAGAAACCATATCTTGAAAAACAAAACTAACTAACTAACTAACTAACTAACTAACTAACTAACCAACTAACTACCTAAATGCCAGGTACCTGGTACCCTTTCTTTGTGGGAAGATGTCACAGGTAAGGCAGTGCAAGATAGAATGAGGCCTGTCGTTGGACAAGAAGGAAGGATGGGTGTGAGAAAAGTTTGAGGGAAGGGGTGGAGACTGAAACGGAAAAGAGGAAGAGACTGCAGGTAGCCGTGGGGAGAACATGGAGGCTGATGTTAAGATTTCAAGCTGTACTTTTATAGGTTGTTGTGAATGTTCTTAAGGGATGGATGTGTACAGGGCTTTGTATGTTTAGGTGGACAATTATACCTTATCAATTGGATCAGAGGTTATTGTGTTGTGTGTTCTTTCATGTGGCAATTTAAGTTTAAGAGAGTATGTGTACTCTTCAAGCTTTGAAGTTGTTCAACACATTGGATACCTCCTATAATAGAATATTTTGACATAGTATGAGTCTTATACTCTAAAGCTGTAAGAGGTAAACTTGCATTTTCTCACCAGATAATGGTGGTTGAAACTCTAGTATCTATCATGTGACTCCTATTCCCAGATATATGCTTTATGAACAGTTTTTAGGTTGGGTCTGAGCCTTATTTTTGTACTTTAGAAATTTACCATTACAATGTGAGTATGTATGTCCCTATTCATGTAAGTAAAAAATCCCATAAATCGTCTAATTTTTCTAAAAAGATTTTAAATATAATTTGGAAATAAGAAACAACAGTTTTGCTTTCCAAGCATGTTATGACCTTTCACTCATATCCACCAGTTTATGGAAGCTCCGCATTTACACAGAAAATTAAAAAGACATTATTTTGGTATAGAATTTTTTTACACTTCACCAATGATTACAATGATTATTTTCTCCATCTATGTTGGGGGGGAGAGGGGGAGAGGGAGGGGGGAGGGAGAGGGGGAGAGGGAGAGTTAATAGTGTACTTCCAACTGTATTGTATATCAGGAAAACAGCTTAGCCCAGTGGCCCTGAGACCAGTGCTTCTTTTCACCTGACTCAGAAGATAGGAAGAAAACAGGTCTTTATCCTTTATTTACAAGGAGTCTGGAGGGATCTTAGGGAAGGTCTCCTGTGGAGGCAAATTGGAAGTGTGGTCCCACTGGCTGTTAGTTACAGAATAACAAAATGATAGTCTTTACCTCTTTACACCTCCTGGCTATACTTATAAGACTGCTTCTCTATAATTCAAAAACTTTAAAGAGTTTGATCGCAAACACCACCATAAATAAACACAAGAAACGTGAACTCATCACTTCCATAAAAAAACCTTTCATTATTTTCTGTCACTCCTGCATGTTACTATAGCTCATGGCACATAGGTATAGGTTTACTATAGCATTTCTTTACCATAATACACTCTAATGGAATATGTGTCTGTTTTTTTTATATTTGACATATGAAATTGTTCAATGAATATGATATAAATTATCTGAATAATTATATATAATCTGTATTGAAAACTCACTAAGTTCTAGGAATTGTTCAAAATTCAAATCTAATTAACAATCCCAACCATATTAGGTAAGTTTGGTGAGACATTAACTCTTCTATTTTAGAAATGAAGAATGTGAAGGCAAATCACTACATTTTTCAAGATCATCAGGAAAATTACCTATGTTTTGTTTGATTGTTTAAGATCTTGTATAGAGAAAGGACTGTTAAACACTAATGAGTTCAGATTCCCCAACCAACTCGTATAGGGCAAGAAGACTCATGGTAGGTATTAAATGACTCTAGACATAAGGAGCACTGGGTCCTATAGGGTTGGGGCAGGTGTTATGTTAACAAGATTTTAGTTCTCATGGTTCTATATTTCTTGGTTCTCCAATTTGACATCCTCCAAATGTTTTTTCAAGATCTTAGGCTGTAGCTCAGTATGGACTGAACTTACTGGCTGGCAGAAGTCAAGATTCACACATTGCTGAGAATCTGCAGTAGTCTGTACTGCTTGATTCCAGAGTCATTTTGTTTGCTAAGATTCAAAAAGAAAAAGATTATTTGAAATCAAGGTAGCATGTTCCTTCCTCAGCTCCCGGGATACCCTAATTGATAACTCATACGGCTTTTGACCTGCAAGGGCCAGAAAACGTAAGTCATCATAATTGGCATGGACCAGGGTTTGAATTTTCCTCCCATTGAAATGTGTGTGTGTGTGTGTAGATATGATACTGTAGATAAGACAGAAAACAGTAGCACTCCCCCCAGGGCTGCCACCACTCCCCTTAGCTCAGGCCCCAGTACAGGTTTAGCCACAGCATTCGCCCCACCCCCTGTTGCAGCTGTCTCCTGTCCTTGGAGAAAGCAGAAAATTAATGTCCTTGGAGTGGGAAGGCCCCCACCCTTAAGCTATGGGAAAGAGACAACTAAGTGTTCCCAGCAGTAGAAAAGAGACATAACAGGTCTGGTCAGCCTTCAGCAACAAGAAAGAACACACTGATCACTGATAACAGAATAAGTTATTCCTTCCCAGGTCAAAGAGGTCCTTTTGCAGATGTATGCTTTTTCCTTTTGCTAACATTTAATACCAAGGTTTGACAGCCCCAGCTTGCGAATTTTCCCTATATAAACCCTAAGCCCCTAGGCCCAAGTGTCATATTCCTAACCTTTGTATGGGGGTGGGGGTGGGGGTGGGGGTGGGGGTTGCATCACGAGTTCAAATTCAAATTAAAAAAATACTTGCATGGGAGTTGTGGTCCCTGGTGGTCTCTTGGGGTTCTCAGGAACTGGGCATAACAATACACAAGTCTACTCACTCCTTGCAGGGAAATTGCGACAGGCCAAAGAAATAATTTCACCAAATTCTAACTTGTTGGATGTGTTTACTGGGATAACTAACAGGAGTATAGGTGAGAGGTTACTCTCAGAAGAAATAACCTAAAGACAGCTATGTCACTCAAAGTCCCATCAGTGATAGTTTATGTAAGCTTCAACAGTGATGCTCTCTGCACGGCTTATAGACAGCCCAATATATCTGAAAAATCTTCTCTCAGCAACAGGGCTGGTCAGTCTCTTTCCCCCCAGACGTTCTTTACTATTTCTAAAACCATGGGGAGAGATCCTTGTAAATGTTGCAAGTTTCAGATTTCCTAGATGTATAAAATTTCCCTCATAAGTTCTCCTGTAAGAAATGATATTACTTGGAAGAAGCTGTACTATAATGGGCATGATTCTCTTTCCCAAGCATGACATCAATTTCCTCCCTGTAAATGGAAAGGACACCAAAGAAAGAGGCACTTATTTTGCTACAATATGAAATAAGAGAATTTCTTTCTTCTTTTCAGAGTCAAGGCGTCAACTGAATATGACCTTGGTCTCCACTAGAGTCCTAGGTCTTCTGGAACAGGAAGCCATGAAAGGAACAAAGGAATGCCTCAAAACCAGAAAATCTGATCTTGGAGGTCTAGTATTAATCATACAGGAAACATCTCTTGGAATCTTATTACTTGGTAATGGAGACACATAAAAAACATTAAACAGTCAACACTTTTGCGGGGAAGGGATGCTTTTGCTAGGTTAACATAAATGTAACAAGAGACAGTACTTTAAGATCAAGAGAGAGTAGTTGTATAAGTTTGTGCTTTCACCAGTAGTGGAGGAGTCCCCCTTGCTGTACATCCTCTCCAGCATTTGCTGTAAATTTGAGTTTTTGATCTTAGGCATTTTGAGTGATGTAAGATGAAATCTTAGAGTTTAGATTTTCATTTTCCTTATGACTAAGGATGTTGAACATTTCTTTAAGTGCTTCTAGGTCACTTGAGATTTCTCTGTTGAGAATTCTGTTTAGCTCTGTACCTTATTTTTAATTGGGTTACTTGGGTTTGTTGATGCCTAATTTCTTGAGTTTTGTTTGTTTTGTTTTGTCTTAATATTGATGGTGTCCTTAGCCTTGCAAAAGCTTTTTAGTTTCAAGAGGTCTCATTTAATAGTTGTTGAGCTTAGTGCCTGAGTTATTGGTATTCTGCTCAGGAAGTTGTCTTATGTGCCAATGCATTCCAGACTATTCCATACTTTCTCTTCTATGAGATTTAGTGTGTCTGCTTTTTATGTTGAGGTCTTTGATCCATATGGACTTGAGTTTTGTGGAGGATGATAGATATGGGCCCAGGTTAGTCAACAATTCCAGTGTGTGTGTGGGGCTGTTTCTGACTCTGTTGCCTGCTGTTGGATTCCCTTCCCCTACCTGAACTGCCTGACTGGAACTCAGTGGGAGAGGAGGTGCTTAGTCCTTCTGAGATTAGGTTTCCCAAGGTGGTATGGTACCCAAGAGGAGCTTCACCTTCTTTGAGGAGAAGGGGAGAGGGAATGCAGGGGAGAGCTGAGAGAAGAGGAGGGAGGGAGGGGACTGCAATTGGCATGCAATGTAAGTAAAAAAGTAGATTATGGGGGAAAACAAACAAGAGACAGTGGCTTGATATGTGTAGGCCTGAAACAAAGTACAAAGGAATTATATGTGAAAACAACCCATGAAAGAACATTATGAAACACCACAGTTTCTTAAGCCAATTAAGAGTATAGTGAATCCTCTAACCCACTGACCACTTACTGGGAAAGACTCTTGATGCCAAGACAAAGCAGGGTAGGATTTTCAAAGTGGAAGCACAGCAATCACATTACACCAAGTGCTGGATGAAGGGATTTTTTACAATGTAACCTTTGATCTTGCAAAACATCCTACAAGCCATTCCTCCAGAAGAACCAAACTATTTGTACATATCAGGACTCTCTCTCAACAGGGAATGAGCCATTTCTTTACAAGCAAATGTGGCTTTTAAGTGGAGGAGGAATCAGGTGAGGGCAACCTGACCCTTTCTAAGTCCTTTCAATTGTCTCAAAGAGCTCAAAGAAGGGGGTCTATATACCTTACCAGAAGCACCAATGTTGTCACCTTGATATCACTTTGATCTCTCCTAGATTCCTAGGTCTATTAGAACAGGATACAAGGTATCTGCACTCAAACTCTTCCTTTTATTTTTAAATTATATTTTTAAAATAACTTACTAAGTCGTGGGTTTCCATAAGGTTTTTCATAACTTTTCCCCTGTGTTCTAACTACTGATTTTTGACACGTTAATTTTGTGTCCTGCAGTTTTGCTGAAAGTATTTATCAGTTCTAAGTGCTTTCTGGGATTTCTTATGTGTATAATCATGTCGAATACAAATAAGATTACTCATATTTTTTCTTTCCTGTTGGTATCCATTTTACTGTTACCTTTTCAAATTATTGCTCTAGCTAAGACTCGGGCACCACACCGATTAAGAATTGGGGAAAGTGGTTTTTCCTTGTTCCGGATTTAATTGGAAATGCTTTCAGTTTTCCCCACTTAATATAATGTTTACTATAGTTTTGTCATATATGGCTTTCATTTTGTATCATGTGGTCCTCTCTAGTTTTTTTCAAGACTTTTACTACAATAGAATGCTCAATGTTGTCACAAAGCCTGTTTCTATCAAGATCATCATGTAATATTTGTGGTTGAGTCTATTTACACAATGTATTACAATTATAGATTTGCTTATGTTGAAGGACAGTCTGTCTGGAAATAACCCAATTTGGTCATGGTGAATGATTTTTTGATATGTTCTTCAATTCAGTTTGCAAGTATTTTATTTAGATGTTTTACATCCACGTTCTTCTGGGAGATTGATCTATAATTTTCTTTTACAATTGTTACAATGTTTTGTAGTTTAGTATATTTACACAATGTATTTAAATCTTTTCATCCCTCATTCCTGTCTCTTATTTCCAATTCTAGTTGAAATTCTTCTTCCCAACAATTTCAGTTCCTATTTTCGTGTGTGTGTGTGTGTGTGTGTGTGTGTGTGTGTGTGTGTGTGTGTTAATTTAATTTTGTCTGAATGTGGATGGCCATTATTTACTGGAACAAGGGCAAATTTTCTACATTATAGAATATAACTCCCTTCTTTCAACACCTGTTAACTGCCAATAGTTCCTCAGGAAGGAGTGTAGCTTCATGGGTCCCTCCAGGATCTGTGATGCAATGTTCCTAGGATCAGTCATGTGGATGTCTTCTACACATAACCATGGCTCCAGCAATTTCATGAATATAGTGGCTGTTTCATATCCAGAAGATTTTTTTCACTATATCTCCCAATTGTTTTACATTATTCTTCTTCCTCTTCAGTGAGTTGTAGAGTGGCTGATATAAGTGTCCAGTTTAAACTCAAACACTCCACCACAACTTATTTTTGGCACCTTGGCTAGTTATGCATTTCTGTACTAACTGCTACTCTCTACAAGAGGCTTCTCTGTTTAAAGCTTAGTATAACACTAATGTATGGGTATGACTATACTTATATAGAAGACAGTTTGAAACCTGATCAAAACAGTAGCAATTGGTTTGATTCTAGATTCTATGACTTCCATAATAACAGACTATTGAGCAGGTTTGCAGAACCAAGAATCACTTCTTATTGTTTACGTATCGTGCAATCAGAAAGTGATTGGCCAAGCCCACACAAGTAATGCAACAATTCTACTAGAGAGGACATTTCTTGCCTGGTGTGCCATTGTTATAGTTTGCTAAATTCACCACAGGTGTACCTGAAGGCTACCCAGCAGAGAGGAGGATTTCAACTCTCTTCTAGCTTGATATCCATAACCTATGGCAAAGTGTGCAATGTCTTCAGCAATAGGGCCTTATAATCAAGTTCTGCTGGGACATCAAGACCAGTAGCCTGTACTGTTTGCAGGTCCTCTGGGACCTCTCTGATAAAAAAATATCAGAGGCATTCCCAATACCTGATACTGGGATTTTCTTTAATAATCCACAAATTCTGAGAAGAACATTATCTATTCATGGAGATACTCTCCATTCAAACTTTATAGGTATATAAATGTATATTATATAATATATAGATATATAATTATATTTGTGTGTGTGTGTGTGTGTGTGTGTGTGTGTTGATGCACAATTCCCAGAACATGCACGTCAGGGATCAGAAGACAACTTTGTAGAGTTGGTTCTCTCTGTTCACCTTTATTTGTATTTAGGGCTCTAATTCAGGTCATCAGGATTGTGAAGTTTCATACCCGAGTCCCTGCTAATACAGCAATTCTGGAAAAATGTAGTCAGGTTGCTTCTCAATCAACTATGTATTTAGTTGAGGGGTTGGGATGGAGATCAAGTTTAACCACCATTGATGAGTCGCGTATGCTCAGTCACACCTATGATGCCATCATAAAATCACTTGAGTATGTGTTTCAGGGAGCATTCAGGTTGGTGAAACACAGAGGTTCTGAGTAAATGACACATCCCAAGGGGTTGTGGCAGCTCCTACCCCTCTCTCAGTTCTACCTTTATTGTCTCTTCCATCAGGCTGTGTAGGGTTGTATCTCTTGTCAATTCATTCCGAAGTTTTGTCAGTCATCCTAGTGAGCTATTGAAACTGAGGAGGGACAGTGGGAAGCCTTGAATAAGGAACTGTGAGGACAGAAGTGTGGTTGGCCTAGGCACCAACATAAGGGTCACCAGAAGTCAGAGCAATTTTGTGAGTCTGAATCTACAGTCTATAATCTCATATACTATATGCTAGCATATAGTATAGATGGTATATAGGCTATGTGCTTACTATGGGTAATTCATGTTAGAAAAGAATTGAACTGAATTGTTCGATACTCCATTGATACTGGAGAATCTAAAAATGTAAGATGGATGTCCAAAGATAACTGTCATCCTTCAAAGAAGCCAGCTATTGAGGATAGGGCCAGTGAGCACAGCAGGGTTGGGAGTATGCAGATGCTATGTATGGAGCTGGATGATGTAAAGCTGGATGCAGAGGGATAGCGACAGCTTCTGTCACAGCAGTTCAATCCTCTTAACAAAAATTTAATTCTGGATTTCAATGTCCTCTGATATGGCACAGGGTATCCATTAATAATTGTGGGCACATACTAGCCTGAGCTATGGGTGGGGCTAGGAATACATTATATATTTTAAATTTTATTTATTTTAATTTTATAAATGTGTGTAGAAGGCAGAAGTTACAGATGGTTTTGATTTGCCATGTGGATGCTGGGAATTGAATCTGGGTTTCCTGGAAAAGCAACCAATGCCCTTAACTGTTTTGCCATCATTCTAGCTTCTAGATTATATTTTTAGTAAGTTTATAAAATAATAGGTTTCCATATGGCACTTTCATACATCCTTAGTTTTTGTTACTTTGACCTCCTTCAACATTCTCTTCTCCATTCTGTCACTCACTTCCCAGCTTAGGCCACCAGGTTTCATTCCCTCCTCCACATTCATGAACGTTGTGTTTTACTACCATTTTCTCTTAAAGCTTCTTCTCCCAGCCCTCTGGTGGCATCTATAGTTCTATACCTTATTGCCACTTAAATACACTTCTCTTAAAGTTCATAACTAGTATCTACATGTAAGGGAGAGCATGAAACATTTGTCACCTTGGACCTTTGTTATTTCACTCAGCATGCTTTCTAGATACATTATCTTCCCTTCAGTGCTGATAAAATTCATTGTGCATATATAACACATTTTCATCACTTATTCATTTATTGATAGACACTGAAGCTAGTTCCATTTCCTAGTTATCATGAATATAGCCACAAATAATCTGAAAGTTCAGATATTTCTATAGTGGGAAGTAGATGCCCAGGAGAATCTTATCTTTTTTACTGTGTGTCAGGGTTTGGTAATGTTTCTTCTTGCCCTATTTTATGAAATAGTTTGCCAAACATTGATGCTCTGACAAAATTTAGCAGTGAATCCAGGTGAACCATATTTTTTCTGAAGATATTTTTAAGTTATTGTTTAAATACATTAAGTCATTAATCTTTGTTTGAGTTCAGACATTTATCTATTTCTTTTAAAAATGTGATTGACTACCTTACACATTTGCCTCCAGCTGTTTCTCAAAATGATGGCCTGCACCCTCAAACCAGAAGTCAAAACACATTCTTAAGTTCCTTCTTGCCATATACTTGGTCACAACAATGACAAAGTTATCTAATATATGTAATTTTCATTTTCTGTACTGTTTATATATTTTCTACTTGCTGATGTTCTGTCTATTTATTCCATTAGGTGGTTGGAGTAGAATAATAATTTCCTAAATATAGCCATGAGTTTTCTTAAACCTCTCTCATCTTTTGCTTTAGGAATTTCATTAAGGATGTTTTTCAGTGCATATTATTGTGAAATTATTGGCTTCCTTGCATGTTGATGCTTTTAGTATAATAAAAATGTAACTTTTTTTAGTACAATTCAAAGAATTTTGGAAATATACTTTTTAATATCTGTATAATATAGTCAATCCAGTTTTCATGATTCTATATTTGGCATATCTTCTATTAATTTTTATTAGCATTTTTAATATATACTATTTTATCATGATTTCCCTTTCCTAACTCCTTTGACACCATCTCCCACCTTTTCTACCTACTTAATATCATTTTCTTTCTTTCTCTCTTCCTCTCTTTCTTTCTTTCTTTCTTTCTTTCTTTCTTTCTTTCTTTCTTTCTTCCTTCCTTCCTTCCTTCCTTTCTCTCTCTTCCTTCCTTCCTTCCTTCCTTCCTTCTCTTTCTTTCTTTCTTTCTTTCTTTCTTTCTTTCTTTCTTTCTTTCTCTCAAAACAAAACAAAATCAAGAGCAAAAGTCAAGAGTAAGAAAGAGTAAGAGAAAACAAAACAAAACAAAACAAAACAAAACAAAATGAAACCAAATCCTACCCTTGACAAAAGTTTGGAACCTGATTTGTGTTGGCTGACTGCCCTTGGACATGGCGCCTGAACTGGTATGTGGTTAATATACCAATTGGTCCTCCACTGAGAAAAACTAATTTTTCCTTTACCATCAAGTATTAATGACAGATAACTTCTTGGTTAAAAGTGGGGATTTTGTGTCCACTTTCCCTTCTCAGTCTTTGAATTCTGTGTAATTAGAACCTGTATATGTCTTATTCAAGCTGCCACCCTCTTCCTGTTCACTATTAGTCCTGTTGAGTCTGGAAGATGCTGTTTCCTTGGAGTCATCCACCACCTCTGGCTCTACAGTCTTTCCACCTTCTCTTCTTTATAGATCTCTATTCCTTGAGAGAGAGAAAAGTTTTGATGAAAAGAGTCCATGTAAGACTAAGTTTTTATGAGGGGGGCAGTAAGGGGTATGGATGGGGGAGGGGAGGGGATGGAGGCTCATGGACAGGAAACCGGGAAGGGGAATAACATTTAAAATGTAAGTAAAGAAATATATCTAATAAACATTAAAAGAAGATATAAATACATAAAATATCCAATAAAAAATAAAAGTAAAAAAAATAAAAAGACCGAGGTGTTAAAGACTTTCACTCTCTGCACACTGTTCAGTTGTGAGTTTCTATGATAATTTCCATCTATTGCAACAAAGCTGCTAAAATGGACAAGAACCTGAGATTAGATAGGTTATAGACCTAGGGGAAGACCTAATACTATTATTCTGATAAAGGAACATAGCAATAAAACAACTCCCAGTGAAACATTGCTATTGCCCCAGATCATTTCCTCAGTCAACCCTCATCAGAGAAGCCGCTATTACTTTCAATTTACCAATATCATGATATTAAGAATGAAATTCTTATAGACCAAACATTATTATATCACAGTTTAAAAAATTTCTTCCAATTAGCGAGTTAGCTGTCAGTTTGTGTCTCCTAGTGACATCAGAATTTATGCCCATAAAGTCTCACCAGCGTGACCTAATGAACATAAACTGAACACAGATGACAATGGATGTGTCAAAGTGAATGGAGAAAAGCCTATGAAATCTCAACTCTGTACAAAGAACTATAAGAAAATGGAGAAAGCTAGGAGCAGGAGAGATGGTCTTCCTTGAGCACACAAATTCATTGTATAGTGTCAAATGATCAACCCTGAAAACATAATACAAGTGACATCATACAGACTGAACGTGATATGTTTCAGAATATATATGCATATACAAATATGCATGTAATAGTAACTAGTAAAGAAAAAGTCTTTGAACTTGAAGGAGAGTACCAAGTGATATATGAGAGAGACTGGAAATAAGAAGAGGGAGGAAAAAATATTGTGATTATATTACGATCTAAAGACAAAAATTAAAATGTATTCTCCCAATCTATGTATCAAAGTTCAGGTTATGATCGATATGTTAAGATTTTAATTTGACATTTTGTTATCCACTTCTACTTGCTTCCTCTACTTTAAAATTTCTCCATTTTTATTTATTTATAATGCATGTACATAGCATGTCCATATTTATGTTCTTTATCACAGTATCCTGATGGTACAAAATTTATTTTAATATAAATACGATTTTCATAAAAATATCCATTACATATATTAAATACCAGTGCAAGTAGTGTTATAGTTTCTGCTTCAACCAACATATATAATTTAAGATGCACATTAGAATGGATATAGTCTGTGATGTTTACTCCTATTCCCTCCTATGGCTAAAGGTCTTCTTTTTTATTTTTTGGAGTTTCAAACTTTCTTCTGAATTTTCTTTCTGTTAATGGAATAGTCTTTTTTCTCTTTTATTTAAAGCACATTCTTTAGCTTACTTTTTTTGCTTCAGATTTTTACCATGATAAATAGATGCATATGAGTTAAAATTTGCCCTTCTAAAAATTTCTAAATATTAGGCCACACAGAGAGATTGCTGGCAAGAAAAGCTTTATAAAAAGACATGTGGGAACATTAATTTCCTAAATAGAATTGTGTAAGTGCTTCACTAGGGGTAGAAGAAAGTGGGGGTTGGGGCGTAATATCACAGAGTGTATGTTTTCTTCATTGTAATGAAACAGTGTATACAGATGGCAGCGGGTGTCCTGTATACAGGAGAAGACTGATATTTTTCTTACATGTACCATTTAAGGAACACCATGGTTAGAGTAGAGTAGACAGATCAGTTAAAAACAATATTTTAAAATAATATATGTGGCTATCTTGTATGGCGGTCCACCCCGATAATCTTAGTACTGTGTAGGAAGAAGCAGGAGAATCCAATATTCAAGATCTTTTCAGCAATGTAGTGAGTTAGAAATTAACCTGAGCTGCATGAGGCACTGTCACAAAAAGAAAAGATAAATAAAGGAAATAAACACAGAAAGAAGTGTGGCCATATAATTTTTCTAGTACATCAAAATTCAATCCTCTGAGCAATTAACTATGTTTCAAGCCCTCTACTTGGTGCTAGATATACACAAAACAAATATTATCCATGTCCTTAAAATAATCTGAGTCTGATAAAAGAGATATACATATAAACAAATAAGATATAATAGTGTATGAAATTCTATTGTTTTCAGATATATGCTGGGATTATAAGTTGGCTAAAATTAAAATATCCAATAGTATCATGCTAATAATGCTCAAAATTTCATTTCCCATAGACAGAATAAGTAATTAATTAATTTCCTTATTCACATATCAATGTAAGAAATATTGGGCATTTTATATGCAGATGGCAATGGAAGTACACCAGTAAACAAAATAAAGTTCTGAAGTTCCTTTTATGGTCCATACATAAGAGTAGGAGTAAGCCTTAAAAATCAATATGAAATTGTAAAAGACCCTAAACAGTTGAATCAATCAATGTTGAACAAAAAGACCAAAGCTACACGTGTTATATCATCTCATTTCAAAATATAGCAGAGGATGATGGCAATGATAGTATAGTTGGGGAGGGAGGGAGAGAGAGAGGGAGGGAGAGAGAGAGAGAGAGAGAGAGAGAGATCGAAGAGCTTAGTGGACATTGCTTCAAATAGAATAAACATCAAATATAAATGCTAGAATAAGCCTGGTGATTTTCTGCAAAGCCAGATTTTTTTAAATGTATCTGAGTATGAAGAGTGATATTAGATGAAGTTGAAGAAGAAGCCAGGCTCCACGTTTTGGAAGACTTTATTTTGTTCCTAATAAAAGAGAACCTATTATGTAGCTTTGAATAAGGATGATAACTTGTTTGATTTTCAATTGTTTGAGTTCACATTGGATTCTTTGTAGAGAATGAATGATGGAGACATAGGGATAGAGGTCAATGCCCAGTAAATGTGGTATTGCTGTTGTTCATACAAAAGAAAACAAAATATAACAAACAGGGTGTTGTCTGTGAAGTAAGAGAAAAGTGGATGGATTCAGGATAGGTTTCCGAGATAGAGAAGAAAAATAATTAGAAGTATAGGTGTAAGGAATGCTTATATCCATGTCTTTAGCTTGAATAATAAAATAACCTTTTATTTTATATTTAACTTGAGCATAATAGAGAAATGGTCTCATGGTATGTGAAAGTAGTAGAAAACAAGGGGGAAATTTGGCAGTCTTCTTTCACAATTTCTAGGGGATAGAATGATATTAGCTTGTGGTACTAAAGGAAGTATTGTGGAAGGTTTTGTTCTCATATGTGTAGTCATGTTTATATGCATAAACACACATGTAAATACACATTTTTATAGATGTGTATAGATGTGTGTGGTGTGTGTGTGTGTGAGTGTGTGTGTGTGTGTGTGTGTATGTGTGTGTGCATGTGTGTGTGTGTGTATGTATGCAGGTCAGAGACCAAACCTGGGTATCATTTTTTATGCATTATTTACATCGTGTTTTTGAGGTAAGGTCTTTTTCTTGAACTGGAGATGGAAGTAGTCTAGGTTGGTTAACAAGCCCAGGAATATACCTGTTCCCATGCCCCACTGCTGTGCTTACAAGCACACACTACAATGTCTGACTCTTTTGTTGCTGTGTGGGTTTCGGGGAGGTCTTTATGTTTGTAAGAATTAACAGTCTCCATATGGGGAATCTCTTTTTGGCCTTATAACCCTAACATTAATACCATTCTTCTTTCCAGCTTTCAAAAATTAAGCCTATATTATTTATATTCTTCCTGTATCTCTATCCTAAGAGAAATTATAAGATATCAGCCTTTCGAATTCTTGTGTGATTTTTTTTCTGTCTTCATCTCCCATATACACCTAAGAAAATGTAAAGTCTTAAGTGGTGGGCTGTTGGGGAGTATAAACAGACTAGAAGCTATAACATGATAATTATAGGTATGCCATATTTTCTCCAAGTCTGTATCCAGAAGATAAAAACTCACTTGAAAGGGTACTCATCAGATGTCCATATGACTCTGGGACAAATATTACATTTTAAAAAATTCAAATTACACCAGTAATGAATGCCTCTTGATAGCATAAGGACTGATTTTCATATGTACTTTCCTTGGCAATGTTGTATAACAGACACAGATGGAGGCCCTATGAGTCAGACAAAACAAAATCATCCTCAAGGGTTGCATTAATTTTCTTTCATTTAAAGGCAAAGCAGCATCTGTACGTGCCAGTCAACTGTTTTTAGAAAAAAGCAGAGGTCTCATGACTTCTTTTCCCCATTCATTTTCATTGAGGTAGTGGTGGAAAGATATCAAGCAATGTACTACCTAAAAAATATACTGAACTTCAAAAGGAAACATTAGGTTCTGGACATTGAGATGCTCTAGAGAGACTCCAACTTACATCTATAGCTTCTCCTGCTGCAACTTTCCCTCTAGAGCATTTGGTGTTATAATTCCTAACCCTTTTTATTGTTCTGTGGACATCAGTCCATCTATCTATCTATCTATCTATCTATCTATCTATCTATCTATCTATCTATCTATCTATCTATCTATCTATGTGTATGGCTGATTTTTCTACACACACACATACATACATACACACATATATACACATATATACATATATATATGTATATATATATGAACGGCATGCATGCTTTAACATACAGAGGTCAGAAGAGGGTGTTGGATTCTATAGAACTGAAGTTAATTACATGTTTGTGACCTATAATGTGTGTGCTGAAAACAAAACCCAGGTTCTCTGCAAGAATAGCAAGTGCTTTTTTTTTTCCTATTTTTCGGAGCTGGGGACCGAACCCAGGGCCTTGCGCTTGCTAGGTAAGTGCTCTACCACTGAGCTAAATCCCCAACCCCAGCAAGTGCTTTTAATCCTTTAGTTATCTATCTAGACCCGGAATGCTTTTCTTTGCTAAAGACAGAAACAATGGAATTGAAAAAAATCTTTTCTTTGTTGAATTAGGATTTCTTCAATGTTTGCTTGGTTTTAGCTTTGGGATCCTTTACCATTTATTGGCATACTTCTAATGACACAAAGACAGTGTTGATGTGCCACACATTCTTGAGCATCATAAGAAATATATTTATTTATATTACTTTAAAAAGATTAGTTGGAAAACATTGATAGGAACCAAATAGGTACTGGACTAAAGATTGTTCTAGAGGACTTGTAATTTGTACTATGTAGACACTATGGAACCATTAAGGTTTCTGATGACAGTAGTGATATTATCTCACTTATATTTAAAGTTCATTATGTGTGTGTGTGTGTGTGTGTGTGTGTGTGTTATAATTAATGAGTCTGTACACTACAATGGTCCAGAGCATATATAACGAGTACGCAGGATTTCAGGACTGAGTAGGAATAAGTGTGGATATTGGCAACATTTCCTAAGATAATCTATTCATTTTGTTGAATTGTAAAATGTAAACATATAAAGTAAAGGAGTGACTGAGATTAATATTACTAGCATGGTAATTAGGAGGATGATTTCATTAAATACTATCTGGAACAAGAGAGTATGATTTCTAGGAAAAACTACCCATCCCTTGGTCAATTGCTAAATTTGAAGCCTACCAGAATATTAGAGATAAGCAAGAGGAAGTTAGTATTTGAGTTTCGGAGCCTGGGGATCAGGGTAGAGCCAGATTGAGTTGTGTGATGTACTTACCTTGAACACATTTAATTATAAAAAAGTAACACATTTTGAGACATTTTCTATGTAGCTCAGACTGACCTTGGACTTGTGATCCTCCTGCATCATCCTCCTGAGAGTGCTGTGATTGGAAGTTTGCACAATACGCTATCTTTAGTGCACATTTTAAAGGATTAAAATTAGTACAAAGATCTATGGTGGACAATGCTTTAAACAATGACGACTCTTTTTTTTTTACTTCAGGTTACAGTATATTTTAATACACACTTGTGAGAATAGAAAATACAATATAGGAAAGAGAAGGTATCTTGCTGCTGTTTGCTTTACATAGTTATCTTGGGTTAAGATTGTATATAAAAAGTGAGGTTAGATAAAATAAAAATTTCAAAACTTGGGATACTCTCCTCATTCTTATCAATGTTTGCATCCAGTTTATAAATTAATAAGACTTTACTCAGTCAGAATGAGATAACTAAAGTAAGATGCAGGTTTTGTCCATGAATAGAACATTCCAGAGACTTTCTACAGCTCTCAGCAAGAATGACACACAACTAATTGTCTAGTATCTAGTGAGCACTGGCCACTATTCTTGCATATAATAACCAAACTATTAATTCTAAACCCAGGCAGTCTATAGTTACTATGTGTCTCTCACTTGAGGCTGTTTCCATGGCATTTAATTACATTCTGGAAACAGTTTTACACACACACACACACACACACACACACACACACACACACACATTTTACACAAATTTATATATAAAGTGGTCTATAATAGAAAATTAATGTAGATTTTGAAAATGTGAAGTGAAAACATAAATGTTTAATGTTGTGATTTGTTCAGCAAAGCCTCTAGATTCAAGAAACAGAAAGTAATGAAAGAGATGGGGCCTCAAATCAGAGGAAGCACACAAGCCATTTCCACCCTTTGTGGTGGCTATTCAGCAGGGAAATTTCATCTCTTCTAGAAATGTATAAATAAAGACATTCATGTGCCCAAGTAAGGTAATCAATTGGGGAATTTAAAAGATGGGAAGAAAACAATGTGAACTGAAGACTTTTAGGGATCTGGGTTTCTTATGGGACCATAGTATGAGACAGGGGTAGTCATATTTTTCTCTATAAATAACCAAATGCTAGGGACTAAAGTATCTTCTGTGTTCATGGGATTTAACTCATGGAATTTATGATCCAGTAAGGAAGATACGGTGACTGATCTGAAATTCTTGTAATCATTGATAATGAAATTTCATTATAGGAAAATTGAGCTCAGCAAGATTTTATGAGCACAATCTCTGACTACATTTAGTCAGTCCTTTGATTACTAGAGAGATCTGCCTGCCTTTTGATATACTTTCTTTGATAACAGTTATTCATCTGCTGAATTTCAGGATGATCAGTCAAGACTCAGGATAGCTAGAATCGCCATACAGTTCCTTCTGGATTGTAGCAATTTTGTCTCTTTTTTCCAGAGTGTTCTTGGGAATAATATTTTACAAAACATTAGGATACACACCACTTGTGAATAAAGGCAATTTCACTTCATCTTTTAACAATCTTTTCTTTTGCTACGTAAGTCTTCATATAATTATCATAGACTGAGATTCTTAATAATAGTATTTTATATTCTCAGCTTTGTAGACTGGAAGTTTGTGATAAAGGTTTGACAAGATTTGGGTATCTGTATCTTTCTTTGCATAGCATATAGATGGCCACCATCCCTTTGTGTCATCATATGGCCTTTTCCTTGAGCATGAATAGGAGCCAGTGAAAAGAGAAGGGAAAAAGAGGAGAGTCTGTTTACACTTCTTATTCTTCAAAAAATGTAAATTACTATTTTCGGTGGTGTGCCATTAGTCATTTTTATACATGTATATGACTGTGCCTTGATCATATTATTTCCTACAGCCATCTATTATTCCCTTTCTTATATGCTACTCTCCTTATTCTTCCCAAATAGTCTCTGTCTCTTCCCATCTCTATGTCTCTGTCTCTGTCTCTCTCTCTCTATGTCTCTGTCTCTGTCTCTCTCTCGCTTACACACGCACACACATACACACACACACACACACACACACACACACACACACACACACACACACCTCACTGTCACATTCTGAAATGGAGAAAAGAGTCTTCCAATTGGAGGACTTCAAAACAAAAGTGAGCTCACATTTGAATTCTCAGCTTTCCTCACCGTTTTTTCTTGTCAGTTGTTTGCGGTCTGTTGCTTCTCTGTTGTGTGTGTCTGATGTCTGTCAGTGGTGAAGGACTGTGTTTATATTTATTAAACAGCACAAAAAGAAACTTGGTATGGGAGAGAAATGAGGGATGCTTTAAAAAAGAGAAAACAAAGATCTTTAGCAGAGTATTACCGGATGAGAAGTTACTTTATTGACTACAATTGATTAGAACAGTACTCAAAACAATTAACACATTATCCACCTTTATCTACATGATGCTTTCAACATTTATAATGGAAATTTGTTTTGTTTAAGGTTTGTTCCAACCTCGTGGCTGCTTTCATCAAATGATTACCACAATACATAACTAACACATGCACAATTATGAGTCATGGGTATGGAAAGTACATAATTTTAGACTAAACTAATATATTTTGCTTGTAGTAAAAGCTGATTACATAGAAAGTATAAGTCATAATAAGGTTGATTATATTGCCATTTTGTTTTTAATCTCAAACCCATTTCTTGCATGATCTACTAATGAGGACAGTTTGACATTTTCCCAGGTGAAATAATTTCAGTAGAAAGCATGCGACATTATAATCCATTTAACCAGCTTGATGCCTACTTCAAGTTTGTCAGCGTGTTTTACATTTTCAGCTATATTTAGCTAGCCCTTATAGATTCATTCTGAGGTAAAGAGTTGAATTACTAAGCTCTATGAGAACAAAGAACAAATAATTTTCTAAAAGATTTAGTCACTTGGGTATGCCTCTTTTGAGAATGTCACCAAGCTAAATACTTGGATGTGCTCACAACTAAGAGCACAAGACAGAGTGATACAAAAAATTGTACATTGATTGATTGGTTGATTGATTGATTTGAGACATGGACTCATATAGCTCAGGGCGGCTTTAAACTCACTGTACAGCCATGCATGATCTCAAGTTTTGGTACCATGCTTGAATTATGCTGCACTGGAAGCTCAACCCAGAGGTTTGTGCACGCTGGGCAAGAACTCTTCTAACTGAACAGTATTTTCAGCATTATATTTTTATTTCCAATTTTAAAACATTAATATATGATCGCGTAATTTTCCTCATCCTCCATTCCTCCCACCCCATCATTTGTTCTCCCTTACAACTTCCAAACTCTTGGCCTCTTTTTCTTTAATTACTATTGTTATCTTTTGTGTAAATGTTGTGCCATAGAGGTATCAACTGTGCTTGAGCAGCACATGATTAGTTCTTCTGTAGATTTTGATAAATTATGGCTTATATATGTATATAAATACATAAATATATAAATTTAACCTGTCCTGTTGGTTTAGCACTGGGTCTATGTATATAATTTCAGTGCTACCTTCTGGTAATGGAGAACCATTTAGGGGGCTTATCCATGGGGAAGACTAATTTTCCCCCACCCAGCAATCGTAATTGCCTGTTGGTCTTATCTACATTTGGGGCTCTGAGGGTCATTGTTGTGGTTCTTAGGTATCACAGCTGAGTATGACTGTGGATGACTTTCTTCCTTGGGCATCTTGCAGAGCAGCTGTGAAAGCTAGTCCCACTGGGAGAGACTTCTGGGTCAGTTCCATCTGTTTTCCTTAGAGTGTCGTGTCTGAAGTGTATGGTATCGTCAATGCTAGGGATGTATCTTCAACTGCTGGAGTGTGAAGGCAATATCAATAGCTTATATTGTTTGGGGAGTTTCTTGAACTCTCCTGGCTAGGTTGAAAGGAGATTTCTCATTCTTTACTGGGACTTTATTAGATAGTCAGTGGTTCCTATAGGGAACCATATCAACAGTAATGGCACCATTTTATTAAGGTGTGTGTGTGTGTGTGTGTGTGTGTGTGTGTGTGTGTACATATAAACTTACGTGTATTGTGTGTAATTTTAGGTAAATATAAAATAATGTGATTCTGATGCTTTTTTCTACAACCCTCTCTTCTTCCCTTATGTATTGATCTCCCTTCCCCTTAGCAATTTAACAACTTTGTTTTTTCCTCTGTCCTTCTATTTGCATCTCTAGAGCTCCCCCACCCTCACACTGTTCCCTTTACTTTCTTGGTTTCTATGGTTACTCCAGGTAATATACTCCTCTGAAAATTTGGGGCTAGGACCCAACGATAAGAGAGAACATACAGAGTTTGCCTTTTTCTCCTCTGGGTTATTTCACACAGTATAATGCTTTCTGGGCTCATTCATTTACTTTCTGGGTTCATTAATTTACCTGAAAATTTCATGATTCATTTTCTTTTATAGCTGAATAGTATTCTACTGTGTATGTGCACCACATTTTCATTAAGCATTCATCAGTTGAAGGGCACTTAGGTTGTTTTCATTTCCTAGCTATTGTGAATGAGATCCGCAATGAACATGGCTGAGAAACCATTTGAAAAGTAGGATGTCAAGTCCTCTGAGCACATGCCAAGGGCTGCTATAGCTGGGCCATAGAGTAGTTTTTTTTCTTTTTCTTTCTTTTTTGAGAATTCTTCACAGTAATAACCACAGCAGCTGCACTAGTTAATAATACAATCAACCAACAAAGCAATAGTTAATGAGGGTTTTCCTTTCCCTATATCCTGAACAGTACTGGTTATCAAATGTTTTGCTGATTTCAACCAGTCTGAATGGAGTGAGATAAAATGTCAAAGTATAAATTCATATTTTCCTAATTACTAAGGATGGTGAACTAATTTTGAGATATTTCTTCACCATTTTTATATCTTATTTTGAGAACTCTGTTCACATTCTTAGCCCATTTATCTATTAGATTGTTTTTATCCTTGTGTCTTTTATTTTTAGTTTGTTATATATTCTGTATATTATTCTTCTGTCAGATATGCAGCTGTCAAACTTCTTTTCCACTCTTTGGGCTTCATCTTCACTCAATTGATTGATTTCTTAGCTGTACAGAAGCTTTTTGGTTTTATGTAGCCCGACTTGTCAATCGTTGGCCTTAATTCCTGGGCAAATAGAGTCCTACTCAAAAAGTTCTTTGCCTGTAGAACACTGCTTAAGTTTTCTTAGAAAAATTTTAGAGTTTCAGATTTCAAACTGAGGGTTTTTTTTTTTCAATCCGCTTGCAGTTAATTTTTGTGCAAGATGACAGATACTGCTTTAACTTCATTCATTTACATGCAGCTGTCCAGTTTTCCAAGCATAATTTGTTAAAGAGGCTACCTTTTCTCCAGCATATGTTTTTGGTATCTTTTTTAATGTTTATTAAATGGTTCTAATTACTTTACATGTTTGGGGTTTCGATTTTGTTCCATTGTTCTATGTGTCTTTTAGTGTTCCAGTATCATACTGTGTTTATTATTGTAGCTCTGGAATACATATCTTTAAATATGGAACAGTAATCTCATTAGTATTACCACTGTGTTTTCTTCTGTTAGGTAACCAATTTTTTAAAATGGCATTTGTTTTATCTTTTTGAAATCATAATTACATTAATTTCTCCAGTATACCAAACCCTCCTATGAACCCCTCCTTGCTCTTTTACAAGTCAATATCCTCTGTGTTTTTATTATTGTCTTCTCATTATTTATTGTTACATTCACGCACACACACACACTTATATTGTGTGTGTTCTTAATTCTTCAGTATAACCTGCACAATTTGCATAATCCCTGTATGTGTGTTTTCAGTGCTGACCATTTTGTATTGGATAATCAATTGGTGTGTTCTTCCTTGGGGAAGACTCTTTTGACTGTGCTCAGCATCCTTCACTCGCCTATTACTCTTTGTGTAAGGTTGAAGCCTGGGATTTCTCTCGTCCACATTAGCATGTTTACTGCTGTCCTGGTTCAGCTCATATTTTGGCAGTCATGTTGGGTAGACACAATCTCACAGCAAACTCTCTATTCTGGCTTTTACAATCTTCTGTCCTCTATTGCATAATGATCCATGAGTCCTAAGTATGGGAGTCATGTTAGAGATGTATGTTTTGTGACTGGGATCCACAGCTTTGCATTTAGGCTGGTTGTAGTTTTCTTTTTCTTTTTTTATCTTTATTAACTTGAGTATTTCTTATTTACATTTCGATTATTGTTCCCCTTCCTGGTTTCCGGGCCAACATCCCCCTAACCCCCCTCCCTTTCTATATGGGCTTCCCCTCCCCATCCTCCCCCCTTGCCGCCCTCCCCCCAACAATCACGTTCACTGGGGGTTCAGTCTTAGCAGGACCAAGGACTTCCCCTTCCACTGGTGCTCTTACTAGGCTATTCATTGCTACCTATGCAGTTGTAGTTTTCTGTAATGCATTCTATCTGTTGCACAGAAAAGCTGCATTGGTGATGGATAAGAGCCACACTTACCTGTAGAAATAAAGACAAGTATTTAGAATATTGTTAGGGATTCTCTTGATCTAGCAAAGTGGCAGTTATAATTCTCCTGTAAGATCTACAACCTGACTAGTTTGGGGGACTTGACAAAGTTCTGTTACCAGGCACAGTTTCTCTACTGTTGAGAGGTACTTAAATACAATTAGAGAGCTGTATATTACTGCCAAGGTATGAGTGCCATTACTGTACCTTGAAGGTTATCAAGCCACACTTGTCATCACTATAATGCACAGACACCATGGTTGGACAGGGCTGTTGGATGCCTCTCTCTTTTGGAAGCTTACATGGAACTTTTTGGTTCATGAAAGGCTTTCAGGGAGGAGGCTTTCAGGTCAGTTCCAGCTCCACAGCCACTGGCCCCTGTGTCTGAATTGCAATGTATTAAGCCATAAGGACTTACTTACCTTTTATCTCATGGGGGCAACCAAGGGTGATGATAATAGCTTGTAATGTTTTGAGAGTCTCTTGGATAACCCTAAACAACGACCCAAAAGAAATTCCTGGGGTTGAAATTTTTGTTAGATGGTGTTTGGCCCATTGAGTCAGCATAGTCAGCCCAGATAGACAAAATTCATTTGAACTATGTACAGACATTTATATATCTATTTATATAACTCATATTTTAGGTAGTTATTATTTTATGTGTTAGGACAGTTTTATTAGGTTTCTAAGTTTTCAATGCCATCAATATTGATCTCTGCATTTAATATTTCTTTCTTGAGCAGTAGAAATATTTTTGACTTCTTGCTGTGATTCCAGTCTTCCCTTTATTCTACAGAGAGCTATCTTCCTTCCCTCAGATCTGACAGACGATATGACATTTTGTGAGGTCACTTGGTCATTTCAATCATGCTAATGTTTCTATTTTTTTTACCATTTTGTGACACTGAGTAATGACAAGCAATTACTTTATCACTGACCTATTTGATTTTTTCCAACTTTCCCATAATTAAAGCATATTTGTCCTTTGTAATTGATTCCAAGCACCATTTTATGTATACAGATCTTATATTTTATCTATATTGAACTAGGTCCTGAACATGACACCACCCATGAGAGTTTGCTTATGGTACTTATGACGAAAAAGACTTTTCCACAGAGCAGATATTCATTCCCCTCCTCAGAGAAATTCTCCAACATTTTGCTTAAGATACAGGTAATTTCTCCTTTTTGTCTTTTCAACTTGTTCCTCATACTTTTAAGTATCACATTCTTATTGCCTTTTCTTAAATATGTTTACAATGCACTTTTCTTTTTGAATTAATTTTTATTTTAAAAAATTTCAAACCATATATTGATCATATTTCCCTCCTCACACTCCTGGATGCTCTCTAACTCTCTACCCATTCAACTTCATGTTCTTTCTTTTTAACACATTTCTCAAAATGAAAATCCAAACAGATAAGCTAGAACAGGAACAAATAAGACAATAAATCTCCAAAATAAAACAAAATGTACACATAGAGCTTGCCTTGGATTGTGGTTGATATCTACAGACACTTCATTGAAGAAAAAGATTTTCCCTTTCCCAGCAGATACTAATTGGAAATATATTCTAAGGTAAGAGTGGGACAGACATTGTTTTCACTACTGCTTCTCACTGCTAGGATTTTGTCTGGCAACACTCTTTTACATAAACTTCACTGATTAAAAATGGCAACTGTATGTATAATCCTCATGAATAATATAGTACATGATATAATATAAGTTTTCAATGCACTTTCATTAATGAAATAACGAAGCTTTGAAGTGGACTAAAGATTAGGGATTTCAGGGTCATTTAAAATTTTTTTAACTCTTTTTCCATTTCCTTGATCTTTCAGGGGAAGCTAGCAGCTTGAGATGCAGCTGGAACTGTCCAAATTATAGTTGCTATGGCAACATTGCTTTTAACAGATACTTTCTCTGGCCTGACAAAGGGGTGTGGATTTTAAGAGGACCATGAAAGTGTTTTTTCTGTGTTTATTTGTGTGGGAGTAATGCAAGTGTGTACTGAGTGGTGGTACTGAAGTGGAGGAGATGAAGTTGTTTGTCCAGCCATTTAGCCACCTAAATCAAGAAATGCTTTTCTAGTTATTATACAACTTTTTCTCTGATCCATTTTTGTTTCTTTTAAAAATTGTTTTGAATGGAATTTCAGGAACTCTACTTACATTTTGTTCCTTGAGACAGATTCTATCAATTCATTTATTGACTTTTAAAAGATGGATCTTAATAGCCACTTCTAAAAATTCTCTTGGAAAGTCAATACTAAACTATGCATTTTCTCTGTAAATTTCCATTTTATACTCAGTGATATAGATGCACAGAACACAAATTCATAATTTGTTTGTTCATAGATACACGGACATACATCAGTTGAGTAGATCCTTCTACTGTAAGATATATTTTCATAATATAATCCTTTGACTGGTGGTGTGATCTCAAACTTTCCATGTGTAGAGAGTTATAAAACAGAATAGGAAATCTCTGGAGCTGCTATTCCTCTACTTTTTAGGATTCCTAAAAGAAGGTTGGTTGGAGACATCCATATAGCAAATGAGTGGACTTGCCCCAGTGATTGATAACCCTGATATTTTCAATAAAGGTTTATTTACAACAGTTAAATATCTAGGAAAGACAAATATATCATAATAGAAAGAAGTCCACTTGGCCAGACTAGGGCACCACTCTTTACTAGCTATGTGTTCTTGTTTAAGTATCTTAATTTCTCTGGATTTCTAGGCCTCCATCTGACTGAATTGTGACCAAGATTACGTAATAAAAAGACAATATTGATATGGAATGGTGGGGACACAGATTACTGAAGATAATAGTTGATTATTTTGTGTTTCTTTATGCCAGGCTTAGTGCTTGTAGCTTAAATAAATCATCCCATTTAGTTTTCATTAAGACTTTGTAAAATAATAGAGATCTATTTCATGTTACATGTACAGAATCTAATCCTCGCGGTGGTGAAATACTTGGCTTACATAATTATGTGTATATATATATATGACATATTATTGTAACAGGTGAGTTAGCTAGCATATGATATGAATATATGTCTATGTGAAAAACCAGATTAATGTTCATTTTATTACATATTAAGCTTTTGTGTTCTTTTGATAGCCCTGCCTACCATCAATGGTTCCTTAATCCAGATTTATGGGACTCAAACTAATTATTAGGGTATGTGTAGACCCCAGTTGAGACAGGAGGAGTAGATGTGGATTGTTAATAGCTTTTGAAAAGTCCATTTCAGGATGTGGTAGAGTCAATTTCCTCCAGTTCTTTGAAGATGCCTTTCCTTTGACTGTGCTGTCTTATCACCCAGAGCTCCTGAGAAAATATCCGATGAGTCAGACAAGGAAGAAAACATGTTATACAAAGATGTGGCATCTATTGCTGACATTTCACTGTATCCTGAAGACAGGCTCCTCACCATAACACAGTGACTTGCTTATCGCATCATCATTCCCACCTATATACCTTTAAAGTTTGGAGAAAAAAACGACTTATTGAAGATCTTTCTTCTCTTTGTAAATGTTTGGCTTTTGACACTAAAGTTACAAATAACTCAGAATATGGTACATATTCTGTCTTGCTCCTCTAGGGATCATCTTGATTCTTATACTGGACATTAATTCTATTAATCACCATCATGAACACACTGGTATAATTTAAATGCTCTCCGTTAGCTGGGAACTTCTGAGATTTTCAACTCTGCAGGTACAGTACATAACAATATGAGTTTTAAGGAACATTTTCTTAGAAACTCTAAAATCGTCCACAGCTCAAACTGCGTAGATTCTGACCATTTCTGAAAGCTTCAAGTGAGGTCACATACAGTGCTGGGTTGTTCTCTTCTCTACTGTCTTGTAATTTCCACCCTGATTATCACCATTTTTACCTAAAACTACCACATCAGATCAAATGTTACAATTCAACCCAGGGCTTTCTCTCACTGATTGGGTGAAGAAAAAAGGAAGCTGGGTTTCTTTTCAGTAGTGATAGAGATAGCAAGAGTGCCCTTCCTGGGTCTGTCCAAATCAGATATAAATAAAAGCCATTGGGAGATGAGTATTTTATGCTTAGAAGCATAAAGTTTTGTTCCCTTCCATTGTTCTTTTCCCATAAAGACCCCTCAAGCTTTCTGAATAAAGAAATATTGATTACTCCCTTATCTCAAATTTAACTGCTTTCTAACAAAGATCTTTCGTATCTTACCTGATTTTCACTCCAGCAATCAGGCTTTGCTTTGGAAGAACATATGGGTACACTTACTTTAAATTAGAATACTAACAGAACATTCACGAACAAGTTAAGTACTCCATGTTTCAGTATTTCAACAGTAAAATACAAGTAATTTATTGCATAGAATTTTTGCATGCATTATGATGCCTTGTTAAGAATCTAAGCCTAATGACCAATCGCTAAACATTCATTGTTTTAATCCTCTTTAATTCCACTTGACTTCCTTTCTGTAAGGCAGAGCTTATTTGTGTTTTTGGCTCAGTGTTCTCTTTGCCCTAGCGGAAAGAGGCTACAAATTTCTCAATAATAATAATAATAATAATAATAATAATAATAAGTAATTATCAGCAATTGCATAAAGATAATATTTGCTCTATAGACTTTAATAAAGTATTAGTATCTCTGTCATGAATAGAACAGACTCAAAAATAAATCAATAAAATAAAGATGAGAGTTGCATTAGTCTGTGTTCTCTAAAGGAACAGAGCCAAAAAGATGAATATATATGAAAGGGGAATTTATTAGTTTGAGTTACATAAGGTAGTTGCAACAGGCCAAAAATAGTTGTTTCACACGGAAGAGGTGCAGATTCTGCTAGCTGCTCAATCTATGAGGCTGGGTTAGCCTAAGTAGGGCTAATCTGACACTGAAGACCTGAGGGTTCTTGGAGAGCCCCTGGTCTTCAGTCCACCTTGGAAGCTCAAAAGCTGATTCTAATATCAGGAAGTACTCAGCAGTGGTGGGAGCAACAGGGTAGACAAACTCACCAGCAAGGCCAAGTGAGCAAAAAAGGAAAAAAGAAAAAGAAAGAAAGAAAGAAAAGGTTCTCTATTTTCCATGTCATTTTGTATCTGGGCTGCTATCAGATACTGCTTTCCATATTTAAGGTGAGTCTTTCCATATCAATTAAGGCAATCAAAACCCACATACTTGCCCACAGGCTACCTTGAACTAACAACCTCTTATTGAGGCTTTCTTCCAAGGTGATTCCAGGTTGTATTAGGTTACAAGTTAAAAGTTGCTGTCCGTCATAAACATCGGGACTTTCATCAAGCAACAGCTGAGCATCTACTGTTTAGTTTTTCAGGTATAGGGGAGAGAGGGAAGGTAAGGCCTGTGTTCTATCCCTTGGGTGATTGATAAAACTGTATGCGATCACTAATGAAGCAGGGTCATACAAGGTATGAATGACACTGAATTATAGGATAATAGTTACAGCAACAAAGAATAGACAGTGCACCTGTCGCCATATATGTATCTCATTTAAACCTTAAACCAACCAACACTCCTACCACAGGATTGATACTCAGAGGAAAAAGGGATCGGCTGAAGTTACAGTGATGGGAAATAGACTTGAACCTAACTCTATTTAGCTGTCAAAGCAGGGTTATTTCCACTGTGCTATACAGTTTCCAGGGCATAGGATGGACTGCAACAACTTCAAATGGCTACTCTATGAACTTTAGGTCTTTCCTTTACCCTAAGTATCTGGGTATGGCAATTAGATCCTCTATCAAAAGAGTCCACATCTGCTATCCATATTGTCCATATGCTGAACATTTTTTGGAAATTATAAGTTTTCTAGCACAGCTCATTTTTATCACTTTTCATTGCACAAATGAACAAGAAACCTGGGACAAACATGATAATTTTTTTAAGTAGAAAGACTTATACTCTGACATTCATTAATTTCAACCCTAAACTTTCTAGGTAAATATTCTCATGGCATTGCTAGTTAGATTGACCTGGCAATCTGTTTTTCACTGATTCTTTTTATTATTGTTTAGCTTATAACTTCCAGTTTTCCTTCCTCTTGTTCTACAGCTTGACCCTGCCTTCAATGATATATGAGTTGAGCTAGAAGTCTGGGAGATAGTAGATAAGATGTGTTTGGAATGCAATAGTGGGGTGACACTGATTTATCTTTCCTCCTGTTCTTCCTCATTTTCAGCCAGAACTATTTTTTGTAAGCTGTCATTGCTTCTTTTGCTTCATGTTACTCCCATCTCAGCCAGACATCTGAGGTTTGTGTAGTCAATTTTAGTTTGAAATCAAATGTAGCACAGCATAACTTTCTATTGCATTTCTCATGGCAGAGAGAGAAATGGTAAGAGGCGTGTGGTAAATGCAGAGCTTCATTCAAAACTCGGCATGGAAACATGTTAGCTATCCATAATGCTTTCTTTTAACAGTGTAGGAAGGAACAGAAACCAGGCTGTATGTATAACTTACCCTGTTATAAATTCAACATTCTCTTATTTTACAGTGGGAGTTATGATAGAGAAGTGGGACAGACACATCTTCAATTTCTATTTAAGTATGACGAGTCAGAGAAATGATTACAATGACTTAGAAACATAAGGTAACATATACATGAAATAGTAAAAAGACACCAAAAATTTTGGTATTACGTGGATAATGAATGTTGCCAACAGATTTTAAAATCTATGGAGGCTCTAAGGAGAGCACCTTCTGTGTTTGCTGAAATAGAATTTCTGCTGGGTTCTAAGGGAAAAGAAACCTTTAGAAAGGTAGACTAGACTCTGGCATTGCAGATCTTAGGAAGGAGCCATCTCAGCAGTAGGTGTCAAAGGATGTACTTATAGGCTACAGGCTGGTCAGACAAATACTGCGATGACTCAGCTATATTTTAGTAATGGTGATGCCCGTTCTTATCATTGATCATCATAACTTTTTCTTGAGTAGGAAAAGCTGTATTGGGTGTTGTTCTAGTTTGATTTCTGATACTATGATAAAACACTCTTACCAAAAGCAAGTTAGTGAATGAAAGGTTTTATTTAGCTAAGATATTCATGCCATGGTCTATCACTGACCCTTTAAAGTCAGAGCAGATACTCAAGTGTGAAATTCAAGCAGAAACCATGGAGGAACTACTCCCTCACAGGCTCATGCTTTAACTAGCTTTCTTGTACAACACAAGACCGCCTTCCCATGGAAAGATGCCACCTACAGTGTGATGGGCACATCTACTTCAGTGAATAATCAAGTCAACCTCCACAGACCAATCTGATATACTTTCTTTTTCAATTAAGGTTGAATTAATGCACAGGTGATTTTAAGTTGTAACAAGGTGACAATTAAATCAATCATTAAAGATCTTTTACACAAGTTATTTTCACTTGGACTGTTCTAGGTATCATTATTACATAATGGTTTTGTGAAACAGTTAGTGAAATGAGGAAGAGGGAGTTAGTGATTATTTGTTTAAGATTGCTTAATGTAGCCTAGTAGAAAAGCAATGCAAAACCTAAAGTTACCCTAATCTGTCTGAGCCAGTTTGAGTGCCACATTTTACTAAAGCATCTCTTTGTAAATGAGTTTTAGTCTCTCTATATCTGAAGACAGAATTCAGGTTACTTGACTGTTGACTCAACAAACCCACAAAAACTTTGTGTAGAAAAATCATATAATGCATTTAGGGAATTTCTGCTTTCAAGCTCTGGTCCTCTCTTAAATATTAATGCAAGGGCACTTGGACAGACAAAAAGATGGGGAAACAACCCTTCTGACCGACATGGTATACGTTTCTGTAGCCACCCGCTCAGGAAAAGTTGTTACTTTACAATATATATCTACATATCTCTCTCTCTATTGAGACTATATAGTATGATTACATTATTTCCTCCATCCCTCGCCTACCTCCAAACCCTCCCGTGTATGTTCTTGTTCTCTTTCATATTCATGGCCTTTTTGTGTTTTAATATGCATACATATATGAATGCACAAATAAAATTTATTTAATTTTATTTATACTGTTCCTTGTATGTGTGTTTTCAGGGTTGATCATTTGGTTCATGCGCTCATTGCTACAGAAGACTATTTCTCCTGCTCCCAGCTTTCCTTAATTGCTATAGTTCTATGCTTTTGATTATCATAAACTTTCTTCCTTCTTTTTCTGTATTTATCTCCTAAACTTCACTAATTAAAGACACTCCATTTTTTGTTTTCTTCAATTAAAAATGTTTTAATGTCATTCATTACCTTGTATACATGTTATCTTCTTCAGAACAATTATTATCTAAAATTGATGTTTGGTTTCTATTTATTATTTGCCAATTCCTATTAGAGTATATGTTCCATGTAAGTAGGAAACTTAGTTGTTTGTGTTTCCAAATTATAACATCATTCCTGATTAACAACACATTTTCAATTGGTATTTGTTGAATGGAAAGATGAATGGCAGCCTCCATAACTGTAGTGTGCATTCATGCTTTTGTGAGGTGATACTTATCAATAAAAGACCTACTGTGCTAGTGGGAGGGAAGGTGAAAGTGTCCCAATATGACTCCTAGACAATGACCTCATCACTTAGATTCATTTGTTGTTCACTTGGCACAGGTTGGGAACAGAAAGATCCAATGAGCCTGCCATGTTCCAATAACTTCCCTAGAGGATGATGCTTGTTGGTTCCCATGGAGACCAGTACAGCAAAACAATCCCAAAGGTAGATCAAATAAGGGCAGTTGCATCAGGCTCTGTGCTTGCAAGGACCCTTGTTGTGATGGATACTAGAGAACAGGAAATGCGTAGACAATAAAAGGGAGAAGCAAAAAAAAATGTGGTATAATGGGGAAAAATATGTTGGGTGAAAACAATTTTAACTTCTAGCTCAGATATATCTATGTGACTGCACACATATATCTAAAAGTTTTACAGAGTTTCCAGTTCCCTCATCTGTAAAATGCAGGGAACCTATATAAAATAGTTTTTAAGAGTGTTTCTAAATTGTATGTCTGTGAAAATTTCCACTATAGTTCCTGACACATAGTAGATATTCAGTTTGTAATTGCCTTTCTGTTTTCTATCTGAATTAGAAAGTAAACAGGCTAATACTATTGGAGTGCCCACAAAGAAAGATTTCTTTAGGTGCTTCTCAGCCAATTTGATATTCCTCAGTTGAGAATTCTTTGTTTAGAAATGTACAACATCCTTAGTCATCAGGGAAATGCAAATCAAAACAACACTGAGATTCCACCTCACCAGTCAGAATGGCTAAGATCAAAAACTCAGGTGCTAGCACATGCTGGCAAGGATGTGGAGAAATAAGAACACTCCTCCTTGCTGATAGGACTGCGAGCTTGTAAAACCATTCTGGAAATTAGTCTGGTGGTTCCTCAGAAAATTGGACATAGTATTACCTGAAGACCCAGCTATACCATTCCTGGACATATACCCAAAAGATACTCCAACATATAACAAGGACACAATCTCCACTATGTTCATAGCAGCCTTATTTATAGTAGCTAGAAGCTGGAAAGAACCCAGATGTTCTTCAACAGAGGAATGGATACAGAAAATGTGGTACATTTACACAATGGACTATTACTCGGTTATTAAAAACAATGACTACATGAAATTCTTAGGCAAATGAATGGAACTAGAAAATACTACCCTGAATGGGGTTGCCCAATCACAAAAGAACACATTTGGTATGCATTCACTGATAAGTGGATATTAGCCCCAAAAGCTTTGAATACCCAAGATAAAATTCACAGACCATATGAAGCTCAAGAAGAAGGAAGACCAAAATGTGGATGCTTCAGTCTTTCTTAGAAGGGGGAACAAAATACTCACAGGAGTTAGAGGGTAGGAGGGACTTGTGAGGAAGAGAGCAGTGGAGGAGGACTAAAGGGGGACAGGTTCAGGTATGGGAGGAGACAGGGATGATATACAGAGGGTCAGTAATTTGAACAGAGGTATCTAGCAATGGGGGACGGGGAACTGGGGGTAGCTACCAGCAAGTCCCAGATGCCGGGAAAGCAAGAGGCTCCCAGGACTCGACAGGGATTCCTGTCGATGAGAGTAGCTGAAATGCCCAACAAAGGGGAGGGAGAACCTGTAGAGAACATATCCACAGGTTAGGCAAGGCCCCCGGTTGGGGGATGGAACCACCCACTCCTCTCCAAATTTTTAACCCAGAAGGGCTTGTGTCTAAAGGAAATATGGGGACAAAGTGTGGAGCAGAGAATGAAGGAAAGGCATCTAGAGACTGCCCCACCTGGGGATCATCCCATATACAAACACCAAACCCAGACATTATTGCAAATGCCAAGTGGTGCTTGCAGACAGGAGCCTGTTATAGCTGTCTCCTGAGAGGCTCTACTAGAGCCTGACAAAACAGTCAGAGGCTCACAGCCAACCATTGGACTGAGCACAGGGTACCCAATGGAGTAGTTAGAGAAAGGACTGAAGGAGCTGAAGGGGTTTGCAACCCCATAGGAAGAACAATATCAACCAACCAGACCCCTAGAGTTCCCAGAGACTAAAACACCAACCAAAGAGTATGTACATGGAGGGACCCTTGGCTCCAGTCACATATGTAGCAGGGAATGGCATCAATAGGAGGAGAATCCCTTGGTTCTGTGAAGATTTGATTTCCCCAGTGTATGGGAATGCCAGGGTGGTGAGGTGGGAGTGGGTGGGGTTGAGGGTGAGCATCCTCATAGAAACAGGGAGTTGGGGAATGGGGGTTCTCGGAAAGGGGTTAACATTTGAAATGCAAATACATAAAATATCCAATAAAAAAAAGGGGGAAAAAGGGTCTGCTGCAAGAGAGCTGCCTGGTGAGATAGGGACAAACAGAGGCAGAGTTCATCTAGGACCAGGCACGTCCTGTGTTTGCCGGAGGTCCCACGCCCGCGGATCCCGGGCCCGCAGCAGCTCTCTGCTCCCAGACCCTGTGGGAAAGACACCTCGCCGCCTGATCAGGTGGGCACTCCTGAGGCTGCAGAGCAGAAGAGACCACCAACACTGCCCACCCCTGCCCACATCCCTGGCCCAAGAGGAAACTGTATAAGGCCTCTGGGCTCCCGTGGGGGAGGGCCCAGGAGCAGCAGGACCCCTGCCTGAGACACCGCCGGAACCTGAGGGAAACAGACCGGATAAACAGTTCTCTGCACCCAAATCCCATGGGAGGGAGAGCTGAACCTTCAGAGAGGCAGACAAGCCTGGGAAACCAGAAGAGACTGCTCTCTGTACATACATCTCGGATGCCAGAGGAAAACACCAAAGGCCATCTGGAACCCTGGTGCACTGAAGCTCCCGGAAGGGGCGGCACAGGTCTTCCTGGTTGCTGCCGCCGCAGAGAGCCCTTGGGCAGCACCCCGTGAGCAAACTTGAGCCTCCGGACCACAGGTAAGACCAACTTGTCTGCTGCAAGAAAGCTGCCTGGTGAACTCAAGACACAGGCCCACAGGAACAGCTGAAGACCTGTAGAGAGGAAAAACTACATGCCCGAAAGCAGAACACTCTGTCCCCATAACTGACTGAAAGAGAGGAAAACAGGTCTACAGCACTCCTGACACACAGGCTTATAGGACAGTCTAGCCACTGTCAGAAATAGCAGAACAAAGTAACACTAGAGATAATCCGATGGCGAGAGGCAAGCGCAGGAACCCAAGCAACAGAAACCAAGACTACATGCCATCATCGGAGCCCAATTCTCCCACCAAAACAAACATGGAATATCCAAACACACCAGAAAAGCAAGATCTAGTTTCAAAATCATATTTGATCATGATGCTGGAGGACTTCAAGAAAGGCATGAACACACTTAGGGAAACACAGGAAAACATTAATAAACAAGTAGAAGCCTACAGAGAGGAATCGCAAAAATCCCTGAAAGAATTCCAGGAAAACACAATCAAACAGTTGAAGGAATTAAAAATGGAAATAGAAGCAATCAAGAAAGAACACATGGAAACAACCCTGGATATAGAAAACCAAAAGAAGAGACAAGGAGCTGTAGATACAAGCCTCACCAACAGAATTCAAGAGATGGAAGAGAGAATCTCAGGAGCAGAAGATTCCATAGAAATCATTGACTCAACTGTCAAAGATAATGTAAAGCGGAAAGAGCTACTGGTCCAAAACATACAGGAAATCCAGGACTCAATGAGAAGATCAAACCTAAGGATAATAGGTATAGAAGAGAGTGAAGACTCCCAGCTCAAAGGACCAGTAAATATCTTCAACAAAATCATAGAAGAAAACTTCCCTAACCTAAAAAAAGAGATACCCATAGGCATACAAGATGCCTACAGAACTCCAAATAGATTGGACCAGAAAAGAAACACCTCCCGTCACATAACTGTCAAAACACCAAACGCACAAAATAAAGAAAGAATATTAAAAGCAGTAAGGGAAAAAGGTCAAGTAACATATAAAGGGAGACCTATCAGAATCACACCAGACTTCTCGCCAGAAACTATGAAGGCCAGAAGATCCTGGACTGATGTCATACAGACCCTAAGAGAACACAAATGCCAGCCCAGGTTACTGTATCCTGCAAAACTCTCAATTAACATAGATGGAGAAACCAAGATATTCCATGACAAAACCAAATTTACACAATATCTTTCTACAAATCCAGCACTACAAAGGATAATAAAGGGTAAAGCCCAACATATGGAGGCAAGCTATACCCTAGAAGAAGCAAGAAACTAATCGTCTTGGCAACAAAACAAAGAGAATGAAAGCACACAAACATAACCTCACATCCAAATATGAATATAACGGGAAGCAATAACCACTATTCCTTAATATCTCTCAACATCAATGGCCTCAACTCCCCAATAAAAAGAAATAGATTAACAAACTGGATACGCAACGAGGACCCTGCATTCTGCTGCCTACAGGAAACACACCTCAGAGACAAAGACAGACACTACCTCAGAGTGAAAGGCTGGAAAACAACTTTCCAAGCAAATGGTCAGAAGAAGCAAGCTGGAGTAGCCATTCTAATATCAAATAAAATCAATTTTCAACTAAAAGTCATCAAAAAAGATAAGGAAGGACACTACATATTCATCAAAGGAAAAATCCACCAAGATGAACTCTCAATCCTAAATATCTATGCCCCAAATACAAGGGCACCTACATATGTAAAAGAAACCTTACTAAAGCTCAAAACACACATTGGACCTCACACAATAATAGTGGGAGATTTCAACACCCCACTCTCATCAATGGACAGATCATGGAAACAGAAATTAAACAGAGATGTAGACAGACTAAGAAAAGTCATGAGCCAAATGGACCTAATGGATATTTATAGAACATTCTATCCTAAAGCAAAAGGATATACCTTCTTCTCAGCTCCTCATGGTACTTTCTCCAAAATTGACCATATAATTGGTCAAAAAACGGGCCTCAACAGGTACAGAAAGATAGAAATAATCCCATGCGTGCTATCGGCCCACCACGGCCTAAAACTGGTCTTCAATAACAATCAAGGAAGAATGTCCACATATACTTGGAAATTTAACAATGCTCTACTCAATGATAACCTGGTCAAGGAAGAAATAAAGAAAGAAATTAAAAACTTTTTAGAATTTAATGAAAATGAAGGTACAGCATATCCAAACTTATGGGACACAATGAAAGCTGTGCTAAGAGGAAAACTCATAGCGCTGAGTGCCTGCAGAAAGAAACAGGAAAGAGCATATGTCAGCAGCTTGACAGCACACCTAAAAGATCTAGAACAAAAAGAAGCAAATACACCCAGGAGGAGTAGAAGGCAGGAAATAATCAAACTCAGAGCTGAAATCAACCAAGTAGAAACAAAAAGGACCATAGAAAGAATCAACAGAACCAAAAGTTGGTTCTTTGAGAAAATCAACAAGATAGATAAACCCTTAGCCAGACTAACGAGAGGACACAGAGAGTGTGTCCAAATTAACAAAATCAGAAATGAAAAGGGAGACATAACAACAGATTCAGAGGAAATTCAAAAAATCATCAGATCTTACTACAAAAACCTATATTCAACAAAACTTGAAAATCTTCAGGAAATGGACAATTTCCTAGACAGATACCAGGTATCGAAGTTAAATCAGGAACAGATAAACCAGTTAAACAACCCCATAACTCCTAAGGAAATAGAAGCAGTCATTAAAGGTCTCCCAACCAAAAAGAGCCCAGGTCCAGACGGGTTTAGTGCAGAATTCTATCAAACCTTCATAGAAGACCTCATACCAATATTATCCAAACTATTCCACAAAATTGAAACAGATGGATCACTACCGAATACCTTCTACGAAGCCACAATTACTCTTATACCTAAACCACACAAAGACACAACAAAGAAAGAGAACTTCAGAACAATTTCCCTTATGAATATCGACGCAAAAATACTCAACAAAGTTCTGGCAAACGGAATCCAAGAGCACATCAAAACAATCATCCGCCATGATCAAGTAGGCTTCATCCCAGGCATGCAGGGATGGTTTAATATACGGAAAACCATCAACGTGATCCATTATATAAACAAACTGAAAGAACAAAACCACATGATCATTTCATTAGATGCTGAGAAAGCATTTGACAAAATTCAACATCCCTTCATGACTAAAGTCCTGGAAAGAATAGAATTCAAGGCCCATACCTGAACATGGTAAGAGCCATATACAGCAAACCAGTTGCTAACATTAAACTAAATGGAGAGAAACTTGAAGCAATCCCACTAAAATCAGGGACTAGACAAGGCTGCCCACTCTCTCCCTACTTATTCAATATAGTTCTTGAAGTTCTAGCCAGAGCAATCAGACAACAAAAGGATGTCAAGGGGATACAGATCGGAAAAGAAGAAGTCAAAATATCACTATTTGCAGATGATATGATAGTATATTTAAGTGATCCCAAAAGTTCCACCAGAGAACTACTAAAGCTGATAAACAACTTCAGCAAAGTGGCTGGGTATAAAATTAACTCAAATAAATCAGTTGCCTTCCTCTATACAAAAGAGAAACAAGCCGAGAAAGAAATTAGGGAAACGACACCCTTCATAATAGACCCAAATAATATAAAGTACCTCGGAGTGACTTTAACAAAGCAAGTAAAAGATCTGTACAATAAGAACTTCAAGAAACTGAAGAAGGAAATTGAAGAAGACCTCAGAAGATGGAAAGATCTCCCATGCTCATGGATTGGCAGGATTAATATAGTAAAAATGGCCATTTTACCAAAAGCAATCTACAGATTCAATGCAATCCCCATCAAAATACCAATCCAATTCTTCAAAGAGTTAGACAGAACAATTTGCAAATTCATCTGGAATAACAAAAAACCCAGGATAGCTAAAGCTATCCTCAACAATGAAAGGACTTCAGGGGGAATCACTATCCCTGAACTCAAGCAGTATTACAGAGCAATAGTGATAAAAACTGCATGGTATTGGTACAGAGACAGACAGATAGACCAATGGAATAGAATTGAAGACCCAGAAATGAACCCACACACATATGGTCACTTGATTTTTGACAAAGGAGCCAAAACCATCCAATGGAAAAAAGATAGCATTTTCAGCAAATGGTGCTGGTTCAACTGGAGGGCAACATGTAGAAGAATGCAGATCGATCCATGCTTATCACCCTGTACAAAGCTTAAGTTCAAGTGGATCAAGGACCTCCACATCAAAGCAGACACACTCAAACTAATAGAAGAAAAACTAGGGAAGCATCTGGAACACATGGGCACTGGAAAAAATTTCCTGAACAAAACACCAATGGCTTACGCTCTAAGATCAAGAATTGACAAATGGGATCTCATAAAACTGCAAAGCTTCTGTAAGGCAAAGGACACTGTGGTTAGGACAAAACGGCAACCAACAGATTGGGAAAAGATCTTTACCAATCCTACAACAGATAGAGGCCTTATATCCAAAATATACAAAGAACTCAAGAAGTTAGACCACAGGGAAACAAATAACCCTATTAAAAAATGGGGCTCAGAGCTAAACAAAGAATTCACAGCTGAGGAATGCCGAATGGCGGAGAAACACCTAAAGAAATGTTCACCATCTTTAGTCATAAGGGAAATGCAAATCAAAACAACCCTGAGATTTCACCTCACACCAGTGAGAATGGCTAAGATCAAAAACTCAGGGGACAACAGATGCTGGCGAGGATGTGGAGAAAGAGGAACACTCCTCCATTGTTGGTGGGATTGCAAACTGGTACAACCATTCTGGAAATCAGTCTGGAGGATCCTCAGAAAATTGGACATTGAACTGCCTGAGGATCCAGCTATACCTCTCTTGGGCATATACCCAAAAGATGCCCCAACATATAAAAAAGACACGTGCTCCACTATGTTCATTGCAGCCTTATTTATAATAGCCAGAAGCTGGAAAGAACCCAGATCCCCTTCAACAGAGGAATGGATACAGAAAATGTGGTACATCTACACAATGGAATATTACTCAGCTATCAAAAACAACGACTTTATGAAATTCGTAGGCAAATGGCTGGAACTGGAAAATATCATCCTGAGTGAGCTAACCAAAACACAGAAAGACATACATGGTATGCACTTACTGATAAGTGGCTATTAGCCCAAATGCTTGAATTACCCTAAGTGCCTAGAACAAATGAAACTCAAGACAGATGATCAAAATGTGAATGCTTCACTCCTTCTTTAAAAGGGGAACAAGAATACCCTTGGCAGGGAAGAGAGAGGTAAAGATTAAAACAGAGACTGAAGGAACACCCATTCAGAGTCTGCCCCACATGTGGCCCATGCATATACAGCCATCCAATTAGACAAGATGGATAAAGCAAAGAAGTGCAGACGGACAGGAGCCGGATGTAGATCGCTCCTGAGAGACACAGCCAGAATACAGCAAATACAGAGGCGAATACCAGCAGCAAACCACTGAACTGAGAATAGGACCCCCGTTGAAGGAATCAGAGAAAGAACTGGAAGAGCTTGAAGGGGCTCGAGACTCCATAGGTACAACAATGCCAAGCAACCAGAGCTTCCAGGGACTAAGCCACTACCTAAAGACTATACATGGACTGACCCTGGACTCTGACCTCATAGGTAGCAATGAATATCCTAGTAAGAGCACCAGTGGAAGGGGAAGCCCTGGGTCCTGCTAAGATGAACCCCCAGTGAACTAGACTGTTGGGGGGAGGGGGACAATGGGGGGAGGGTGGGGAGGGGAACACCGATAAGAAAGGGGAGGGGGGAGGGGGATGTTTGCCCGGAAACTGGGAAAGGGAATAACACTCGAAATGTATATAAGAAATACTCAAGTTAATAATAATAAAAAAAAAGGGGGAAAAGGAGAAACATTTCTTTTGTTTTAACTCCTTTTCTTGTGTTACTCTATTCACTAAACAAATACCTGTCAAATATTTGTGTGTAAATCTGCCATTATACATATTTGGAGCTGCCACTGTGAGACTTGTATTTCTGTGAGTGTTAACAAACAATATATATGTGGGTTTAGGTAGTGCTATTTAGAACACTGTGAGAGTTTTCATAAGGGGAAATGGACAAACTTTTTTTTTTTATTAACTTGAGTATTTCTTATATACATTTCAAGTGTTATTCCCTTTCCCGGTTTCCGGGCAAACATCCCCCTCCCCCCTCCCCTTCCTTATGGGTGTTCCCCTCCCAACCCTCCCCCCATTGCCGCCCTCCCCCCATAGTCTAGTTCACTGGGGGTTCAGTGTTAGCAGGACCCAGGGCTTCCCCTTCCACTGGTGCTCTTACTAGGATATTCATTGCTACCTATGGGGTCAGAGTCCAGGGTCAGTCGAAATGGACAAACTTTATTTGCTCAAAAATACCACATTGGCTCTTTTGTGGCTGATGAGTTGTTGGTGAGCCAAGCACAATACCACTGAACTATATACTCTACTCTTTTTGGTACTGTTTTTAATCTTATTCGTAAAAATTCACCAGCTTGATCCAGCTGGCCTTGAAACCACTCCATAGACCAGGATGGCCTTGAAATTGGGATCTTTTTGCCACAGTCTCTGGAGAAGTTGCAATTATAGCTGAATCACTATGCCCAGCTTCTTTCCACATTCTTGACTATGTTGTAGAATGTTTTTGTTTGTTTGATTGTTTTGTTCTTGGATCCCCTTGACCTTTATTGTCTCACAAGGTGACCTAGTTAGATTCATGGATTGTTGTGGCCTAGGGGCTTCAATCAAGGTAAGTGACAAAGAGTATATTCCAGGAACTGGACAAAGTCTATGAAAACAGAATGACAAAGAAAGACATATTTAGCAAAAGTTATCTTCATATACCAACATTTTCTGCCAGAATCTTAATACTAGTTGCTTGATAGAAACGAGATTTATTTCATTAAATTAAAATTGAATCATTTCCCCCTACCTCTTTTTCTTCTTACCCCTCCCACGTCTGCCCCTTCCCTAACAAATTCATGATGTTCTCTCCTTTAATCATTTATTGATACACGCACATATAAAGAACAAACATATAAATACATACTGCTGATTCTGGAGTCAACACAGTATTTCCTGTATGTATGTGTTTCTAGAACTGACCATTTGGTATTAGATAACCAAAGGGTCTCATCTCTGCAAAAGGTTAATTATTCCTTTCTGAGCATTTGTTAGTTGCTTGTTGCTCTTCCTCTAGGGCAGAGGAGATGTGCAATTTCTCCCATCTGCTTTGGGTGATAGCAGGTCCTCTAAGATCCATTGTGTCACCGAGCTATGAATAATTTTCTAGGTTTATAATAGCAGACTAATTTTGATCGTGTTAAGTGAGTGGGACTTGAGTCTAATTACACAGGTGTTGGTTACCGCCAAAATATGTGTTAATACTGCAGTTTTAAGGATATCTTGCAAAGCTGATCATTGTTGTGTTTCAAAGTTTTAACAGTTGGACAGGACAACTGTTTACTTTCTACCCTTAACAGCCTTGTATACATGAAACCTAGTTCTCATGGAGGAGGCTTTAGGTCAGTTCCAGGTCAAATGCTTTGATTACTATATCCAAGGTGTGTGGTGTTTTAATCAATAGGGCTGTATTTTCAACTTCTAGGAGGCAACCGACTGTAACATCCCACATTGATTTTGAGGCTTTTGATTCTCCTGATCATTAACTCAAAAGGAAGTTTCTCATGCTTGCCAACCATCTATAACTTCTAGGCTTAGCATTACTACCTCAGGTGGTTTAATTGCTTCATGTGAACACACATAAACGTATATGGATTATACATAATTATAGGTAAATATAGATTTGTTTTGTTTATTTCAAGCACCCTTGATGCTTTTAATGTTCCTCCTCCTTTCTGTATTTTCCTCCATCCCCCCTCCCCACCTAAAACATATTATCCCTGTTTTTCACATTTTCCCTTTCATATCACCAGGACTTGACTATTCCCCTCTCTAGCATGTACTCCTTTCCCATGGTACATTTATACACTAATAGATTCTGTGGGTTACTCTAGGTCATACATTCTTATCTGGAGTTTTAGAGTTAAGAACCAAGGATGAAAGAGAATATAAGGTATTCTTTTGGGTTTGGATTGCCTCACTCAATATGATCTTTTTTAGTTCCATCCACTGAACTGCAAATTTCATGACTTTATTTGTCTTTTACGGTTATACTGTTTTCATTAACACTTGTTTATGCCATTTCATTTCCTAGCTATTGTGAATAGAGTGACTGAAAAATAGCCGAGAAAATATCTGGCCAGTAGGATTTCAAGCCCTTTGGGAATATACACACAGTCATATAGCTGGGTCATATGGTAGATTTAATTTTAGTTTTTTTGAGGATTCTCAGTAGAAATTTCTGGAGTGGATATACAAGGTTGCATCCTGACCAAGATTGAATATTAGATTCCCATTTCCTACACCCTTATCGGTTTTTGTTGATCTTAGCTACACTGGTGAGGTAAGATAAAGCCTTAGTTATTTTAGCTTGCATTTCCCTAATTGGTGAGGATGACAAACCGTATTTTAGATATTTTAAGCCAATTATTCTTCTGTTGAAAATGCTCAGTTCAGATGCATGTTTTAGTTGGGTCATTTATTTTCTTGATTCTGAGCTACCTCACTCAGGATAACTTTTTGTAGTTCCACCATTTACCTCCAATATTTTAATGACTGTGTAAATAGTTCACTGTAGAAATCTTTATCCATTCATTTTTTTATAGACACCTCAACTGTTTCCAATATCTGGCACTAAACAAGTGCATCAATGAACAAGATAGAGTGAGCAAATGTTCCTGTAGTAGGCTGAAGTGACTTTTGGGTATTATGCCAAAGAATGGTAAAGCTAGAACCTGATGTATAGGAATTCCCATGTTTGCAGGAATCATCACACCGGGTTTTTGTAGTGGCACCTCCATCAGAAATGGATGTGGTTTTACCTTTCCCCAAATCTTTGCAGAATCTTGGTGTGAGAGGAAATCTAATAGTAGATTTAATTTTCATTTCCCTGGTGAATCAGGATACCTTTTGAATTTCTTCTTTTGAGAATTCTGTACCCCACTTTTTAACTGAGTTATTTGTTTACTTGATGTCAGTATTTTTTTTTAGTTCTTTATATATTTTGGGTATTAATCCTCTGTAGGATGTGTAGTTGTTAGAAGTATTTTTCCATTGTGCTGCTTTGTCTGAATGATTGTATCTATTGTCCTACAGAAGCCTTTTAGTTTCATGAGATCATGCTTATCAATTTTTGCTTTTAGTGCCTACGCTATTGGTGTTCTCTTCAGAGAGACTATTCCTGTGTTAATTAATTTAAGACTATCCCTTACTTTCTCTTCTACCATATTCATTCATCTATCCTTTATGTCACAGGCTTTGATTCATTTGGATTGAATTTTGTGCAGGGTGATTAAGTATGGATTTATTGGTGTTCTTTTTACATAAGGGTTCTTATATACTTTAAAGTCCCTTTTAGCCCACCTCCCATGAAAGATAGTGAAAAAGAACGGTTATTAGAATACAGAGGAAGTGGACCTGTTTAGAAATGGGTAGCAATGAATAAATAGCCTAGTAAGAGCACCAGTGGAAGGGGAAGCCCTTGGTCCTGCTAAGACTGAACCCCCAGTGAACGTGATTGAGGGCGGTAATGGGGGGAGGATGGGGAGGGGAACACCCATATAGAAGGGGAGGGGAGGGGTTAGGAGGATGTTGGTCCGGAAACCGGGAAAGGGAATAACATTCGAAATGTAAATAAGAAATACTCAAGTTAATAAAGGAAAAAAAGGGGGGGGAATGGTTCTTTGAAGCAAATCCAACCTGCGTTGGCAGGATGATAGCAGTTCAGTTCACTCAAAGGAACAGCAGTAGCTCGATCCACTAGAAAACACCATTCATTTATCAGCAATGGCAGATCAATCCAGAAGAAGCCGCAAGGCTCTGCTGCATGCTGTTTAGAAGTAGCTCCTTGGGGCAATTTCAATCTCCAATTGTTAGAATACCAGCAGTACAGTTCAGTGTTGTTAGGATAGCAAATATGAATCAGCAGTGGTGGCACTGCCCAGCATAACAGCCAAATCAGCAAGAGTCAGCAGGAGTGACCAGGACCACCACGGGTGCCAAGAGAAGTTCTTTACCTTGCCTCTCTTAATGAAGTGAAGATCGGCAAAGACAAAGAACCAAGACCGACAAAGCTTAGCAAAGCTAGCTTACAAGTGCCACTCCCCCCTATACCGCCTCCGTTGAGTCCTATTTATACTCCCTCCAAACATCATGTGTCCTCATGTGCTCCCATGGGTCTTGCCTCAGCAAAACATCACGTGAGTCTGTATCAGCTGACATATCCAGAAACTTCCACTTCACTCTGCCAACCTGCTTGAGTATGCAGAAGTGGCAAGAAGTTGCCAGAACATCATTCAAAGTTCTTTGGTGAGTTTCTCTCTACCAAGTCACCACCAGTGAAGCTCAACCATGAAAAGCAGAGCCTTAAGTACGAGTCAAAAGTAGGGGAGGTAATAAGTTCCTTTATCATTCAGGAGTGTTTTAGCTATCCTGGGATTTGCTTTTTGTTTCTTTATTTGTATATGAAGCTTAAAATTGTTCTTTCAATTTCTGTGAGTTATTGTGTTGATTGCTTTTGGTAGGATGGTCATTTTACTCTAATAATCCTACCATGAGCATGGGAGATCTTTCCATCTTCTGAGATCTTCAATTTCTTATCACAGTGTCTTAAAAATTGTATCATGTAAATCTTTCACTGGTTGGAGTTATCCCAGGATATTTTATATTTTTGAAGCTAATTATTTTGTGTATTAATCGTTGTTACTTTGCTGAAAGTGTTTATCAGCTATAGGAGTTCCCTGGTGGAATATTTCGGGTCGCTTATGTACTATTATATCATCAGGAAGCAGAGCTGCTTTCTTTGACTTCTTCATGTTCAGCTTGTATCCCCTTGTTCTCCTTCAGATGTCTTATTGTTCTAGCTAAGACTTCAAGTACTATATTAATAAGATATGCAGAGAGTGTGCAGCCTTGCCTTGTTCCTGATTTTTGTGGAATTGCTTTCAGTTTCTCTCCATTTAGGTTGATGTTGGGCAGGGGATTGCTATAAACTGTCTTTACTATATCCCTTATATTCCTCATCTCTCCACGACTTTTAACATAAAGCAGTGTTGCATTTCCACAAAGGCTTTTTCTACAACTCATGTGATTTTTTTCAGTTTGTTTATATTGTTAATTTTGTTTATTGGTTTTTGTACACCAAATCACCCCTGAGTCTCTAGAAAAAAAACTTGATTATGGTAAATAATATTTTCGATATGAATTGTATCTTGGGTAATCTGAGCATTTGGGCTAATATCCACTTATCAGTGAATTTATACCATGAGTGTTTTTTCTTGAGTTTTGGTTATCTTACTCAGGGTGATATTTTCTAGTTCCATCCATTTGCCTATGAATCTCATGAAGTCATTGTTTTTAATAGCTGAGTAGTACTCTGTTGTGTAAATGTAACACATTTTCTGTATCCATTCCTCTGTTGAGGGACATCTGGGTTCTTTCCAGCTTCTGGATATTATAAATAAGAGTGTTATGATCATAGTGGAGATTGTGTCCTTGTTATATGTTGGGGCATCTTTTGGGTATATGTCCAGGAGAGGTATAGCTGAGTCCTCAGGTAGTTCAAGGTCCAATTTTCTGAGGAACCTCCAGACTGATTTCCAGAGTGGTTGTACTAATACAGAGTGGAATAATTTGACATGTATTGGCATTAATTCTCCTTTGAACCTGTCCTTGGGCTTTTGTTCTTCTTGTTGTTGGCAGAAGTTAATTGCTGCTTCACTAAGTGTGACAGGTCTATTTATATTGCTTCTCTGATACTGATTTAACTTTGGTAGGGTGTGTATATTGAAAAATATCAGTTTCTTCTAGAATTTCTAACCTGGAAATGTTTTTAATGTATATCCTTATGATTCTCTGGATTTCGTTTGTGTTTGTCGTTATGTCTCCCTTTTAATTTCCAATTTTGCAAAATTTGGATCTTTTCCATTCACCTTTTAGTGAATTTAGCTAAGAGTTTATCAAATGTATTGATTTTTTCTGAGAATCAAATTTTTGTTTCTTTGATTTGTATTTCTTTATTTCTATTTTATTGATTTCAGCCATGCCATCCACTTCTTTGGGGAATTTTTTTCCTTTTTGTTTAAGAGCTTTCAAGTGGAACAGCACCCTCTTGGGGGGAATTGGAGGAAGTATTGAAAGAGTTGAAAGAGCTTGCAACCCCATAAAAACAACAATGCCAACCAACCAGAGCTTCCAGGGACTAAACCACTATTGAAAGACTACATGGACTGACCCAGGGCTCCAACTGCATATGTAGCAGAGAATAGCCTTGTTGGGGCACCAGTAGAAGGGGAAGCCCTTGGTCCTGCCAAGGTTGGACCCCCAGTGCAGGGGAAAATGAGGGGGTAATAAGGGGGAGTATGGGGGGGAATACCCGTATGGGTGAGGGGAAGGGGAGGGGATGGGGCCTTATGGACAGGAAACCAGGAAGGAGAATAACATTTGAAACATAAGTAAAGAAATATATCTAATAAAAAATTAAAAAAAAGAGCTTTCAAGTGTGCTATTAAGTTACTAACAGAAAATCTCACCAAGTCTTATGTAGGCACTTACTGCTATAAAATTGCCTCTTAGATCCCCCTTCATTGTGTCTTTTTGATTGGTTTTGGTATGTTGTATTTTCATTTCCATCCTATTCTAAAAAGATATTTTAGTTTCCCTTAACATCAGTCTTGACTCATTTTTCATTTAGTGTTCTTAAATTTTTAAGCACTCTTTATTTCTGTCATAGTAGGATCGAGCTTTATCTGTGAAGTCAGATAAAATGCAGTGTGCTATTTTAATTTTTTTGTATCCACTGAGATTTCATTTGTATCAAAGTATGTAGTCAATTTTAAAGAAAGTTCCATTAGCTTCTGAGAAAAAGTTATATTCTCTTGTGTTTGGGTGAAATGTTCTATAAATATCTATTAGGTATGTTTGACACACGATGTAATTTAGTTCCAGTATTTCCTGTTTACTTTTTCTTTGGATAACCTGTCTATTGGTGAGAGGAGGTATTAAGGCTACCCACTATCTCTGCCTGAAGGTGAATATGTGCTTTAAACTTTAGTTGTGTTTCTTTTATGAACTTGGGTGCCCTTGTGTTTGGTGCATAGAAGTATAAAATTGCAAGATCTTCTAGGTGGATTCTTTCCTTTGATGATCATGTAGTGTTATTTCCTATATCTTCGTATGAGTTTTGGTTTGAAGTTTGTTTTGTTAGATATTAAAATGGTCACACATGCTTCTTGGGTCTACTTTTGTCTGTCCTTCATTTTAAGGGTGTTTCTTGAAGGCAATTGAAGGATGGATCCTGTTTCTGTATCCAATTTATTGGTCTATAACTTTTTGTTAGGGCATGGAGACATTGCTATTGAGAGATATCAGTGATCAGTGTTTGTTGATTCCCATTAGTTTGTTGTTATGTTGTGGGAGATTTTCACATTCTTGATTTGCATGTTTGAGATTCTTTATTCCTTATGTTTTCTTGAGTGGGTTAACCTCTTCAGATTGAAGTTTTCATTCTAGTGTCTTCTGTAATGCTGGGTTTGTAGATAGATAAAGGTTAAATTGGGGTTTATTTTTGAAATTCTTTGTCCATCTATTGTGATTGAAAGTTTTGGTGGTTACAGTAGTCTAGGTTGCTATTTATGAGCTCTTAGAGCAGTGATACTCAACACTCCTATGGCTGGGACCCTTTAATAAAGTTTCTCATGTTGTCATGACCCCCAACAACATAAAATTATTTTATTGCTATTTCTTAACTGTAACTTTGCTACTCTTATATATCGCAATGTTTTTTTTTTTGTTGTTGTTGTTGTTGTTGTTTTTTTTGAGATAGAGGATTATTGAAGGGGTCTTGACCCACAGATTGAGAACCACTGTTCTAGAGTCTATGGCGTTTCTGGTCAGGTCCTTCTGGCTTTCAGAACCTTCATTGGAAAGGCAGCTGTTATTCTAGTGAGTCTATCTTCATTTATTCATTTGCTTTTTTTTGCACCCTTTAATATTCTTTCTTGGTTTACATTTAGTGCTGTGATTATTTTGCTGGTGTGTAGACTTCTTGTACCCTGATAGGCACTGGCTTCTTTTAGGCAAATTTTATTCTATGGAAATATTTTCTGTGCCTTTAAACTAGGTTTCTTCTCCTCCCTCTATTTCTATTATTCTTAGGTTTGTTTTTTATCAGTGTCCCAGATTTCTTGAATGTTTTATGTCAGGAGTCTTTTAGATTTATCATTTTCTTTGACAGAGTATCCATTTCTTCTAATTTGTCTGATTCGCTCTTCCATCTCTTGTATTTTGTTGAAACTTATCTCTGAGTTTCCTGTTCAAGTTTCTAACATTTTCCTTCCAGTTTTTCCTCAATACGGGTCTTTACTGATTTTATTTCCATTTTCATTTCCTGAACTGTCTTCTTTTCATCCCATTTTCAGTGTTTTCAGAATTCATGAATGGACTCATATCTTTTTCAATATCTTTGACCACACCCTTAATAGGTATTTTGAATTCCTTGTTTTGTTCTTCAATTATATTGCATTTCTCAGGGTCTACTTTAGTAAGGTTGCTGGACTTTGGTGGAGAAATATTGACCTAGCTACTATCGATTGTATTTTTCACTGGTGTCTCTGCATCTGAGTTTGGGAAGATTATAATTCTACACACTGATATCTAGTCTTGTTTTTGGTGGGAGGATTTTTCTTTTGTTAGTTTCTATTCCCCCCCCCTGAGTCTTAGGAATATGTAGTGGGTGTGGTGTCCTTAGTAAAGAGTGCAGTCTGGAGAGTGCTGATGAGTCCCTGCCACATGTGACCACTGGAGGATCTGGGTAGAATTTATTTGTAGGTATTGGAAGCTACCATGAAGGAATGGGGATGGGTTAGAATGGCACAAGTACACCAGTGCAGTTGATGGTGGTGGGTGTTTTCTTAAGAGTGTCCACAGAAAGAAGGCAAGTTTGGTTGCCACAAGTGAATGGAAAAAGAGCGAACACGGGCATTTCCAGGTGGTCTGCTACTGTTGGACCATAGAATTGCAATTGGGGGATGAGAAGTAAACATCACTTACCTGATTCTTCTGCTGGTGTGGCCAGCAGGATTTCAGGGGAGAGTGATTCTGGTGTTGGTGACTGAGACTCAGAGATGGGGTAAGGAAGGAAGATCTGCTTAGTACCCTGGGGATGGGAACAGAGAGGAAGGTGAGGTCACAGCAGGTAGTCTGCCACAAAGCTGGGAAGATTGGAGAATAGGAACTGGAGGATAAAGGATGAGAAGGAGAGTGAAAATTGCCCATCCATTTTCCTGGCTGTCCTGGGAAGTGGGTTCTAAGAAAAACTGCCTTGGGTGGTGGTTGGTAAGACCAAGAGATGGGGTGAGGAAGGAAGGATGTAAAAGAGGATCTGCTTAGTTCCCTGTAAGTGGGGGTAGAGCAGAAGGAGAGGACACAGCAAGCAGTCTGTTACCATGCTGAGGGATAAGGTTGTCCCTAATTTTAATAGGATTGCTTTGAGGTATTTTCTTGAGGATTTTCATATTTTTTTTTCATTAAGAATATTGGTTTGTGCTACATATGCAGCTGGAGCCCTGGGTCCCCCATGTGTACTCTTTCGTTGGTGTTTTAGTCGCTGGAAGCTTTTGGGGGGGATCTGGTTGGTTTATATTGTTGTTCCTATGGGGTTGCAAAACCTTTCACCTCCTTCAGTTCTTCCTCTAACTCCTACATTGGGGTTCCCATGCTCAGTCAGATGGTTGACTGTAAGCATCCACATCTGTATTGGTCAGGCTCTGGCAGAGCCTCTCAGGGGACAGCTATACCAGGCTCCTGTCAGTAAGCAATTCTTGGCATCAGCATTGGTGACTGGGTTTGGTGGCTGCATATGGGATGGAACCCCAGGTGGGGAAGTCTCTGGATGGCCTTTCCTCCAGTCTGCTCCATTCTTTGTCCCTGTATTTCCTCCTGTGAGTATTTTGTTCTCCCTTTTAAGAAGGAATGAAGCATTCACATTTTTGTCTTCCTTCCTCTTGGGCTTCATATGATCTGTGAAGTTTTTCTTAGGTACTGCAAGCTTTTGGGCTAATAATATTCACTTATCAGTAAGTGCATAGCATGTGTGTTCTTTTGTGACTGGGTTACCTCACTCAGGATGATATTTTTTAGTTTTATCCATTTACCACAAATTTCATTGTCATTATTTTTAATAGCTGAGTAGCTCTCAGTGGGAGGGGAACCCCTTGGTCCTGTGGAGGCTTGATTTCCTAGCATAGGGGAATGCTAAGGAACTAAGGTAGGAGTGGGTGGGTGGGTGGGGGAGCACTCTCATAGAGGAAGGGAGGAGGGATGGGGATTTATGAAGGGGAAATGGGAAAGAAGGATAACATTTGAAATGTAATAAATAAAATAACCAATAAAAAAGAAAAACAAGTGTATGTAAATTATCAAAAAAAGAATATTGGTCTATAATTTTTGTGATGTTGTTGTTGTCTTTTTATTTGATTCTGGTAGTAATACCAGCTTCTTAGAAAGTACTTGGGAGAGTTTCTTCTGTTGTTGCCGCTGCTACTGCTTCTTCTTCTTCTTCTTCTTCTTCTTCTTCTTCTTCTTCTTCTTCTTCTTCTTCTTCTTCTTCTTCTTCTTCTTCTTCTTCTTCTTCCTCTTCCTCTTCCTCTTCCTCTTCCTCTTCCTCTTCCTCTTCTTCTTCTTCTTCTTCTTCTTCTTCTTCTTCTTCTTCTTCTTCTTCTTCTTCTTCTTCTTCTTCTTCTCTTCCTCCTCCTCCTCCTATTCTCCTATTTTTCTTTCTTTTCTTGATAAAATACTTTAATAATATTGGTTATAGATATTTGAAAGTGTGGCAGAATTTCATTTTGAAATAACCTAGACATGGTCACTTGTCAGTAAAAAGGTTTTTAATTATTGTTTCATACTGTATGTTCCAGACTTGTTTAGGTTATTTATCAATTCTTGGTTTAATTTTGGTCATTTTATTGAACCTAGAAATCCATTAATTTCTTTCAGTTTCCGATTTAATCAACTACAGGTTTTTAAAGTATTTTCTTATATCATTCTGAATTTCTTTGGGGCTTGTCATTATGTTTTCTGATATATTCCCGATTCTGTTAATTCAAGTCATTTTATTTCTTCTATTTAATTGTTCTAAGTGTCTGTATTACTTATCTTCTCAAAGAATCATCTCTTAAATTCATTGACTCTTTGTATCATTTTCTTTGTTTCTATTTAGTTAATTTCTTCTCTGATATTATTCCTTCTCGTGTATTGGATTTTTGATTTGTTTTGTTTTGTTTTTCTAAATACTTGAGGTGCATCATTAAATCATTTTTAACAGTTTCTGAGTTTTAATGTTGGTTATTAGAGCTGTAAATTTCCCTTATACAACTGCTTTCAGTGTTTCACAGATGGTTTGTTGTACTATATTTTCATTTTCACTTAGTTCTGGGAATTTTCCTATTTATTCATTTTTAAAAGTATCATACTCCCTAACCACATTCTAAACGTTGGTCCTTATATCCACAAGTAAGTGTAACCCTTACTTCTTATGAAGAAAACTTCTCAAAAACAGATGGAGAACATTGGAGAAAACTACAACCAATCCAAATGCAATTTTGGAGCCCAGTTTGAAGGGAGAAATCCACAGAACTACCCCACACATAAGGCTCAGGGAACACTGTCGGAGAGGGGAGTGGAAAGATTCTAGAAGCTAGAGGATCAGGGAGTTCTCTACGAAACTTTGTCCTATAGGGATGTTATAAACTACACTCATAAAATATCACTAACATAATTACCTAAACATGAATTAAATAATGACAAGAAAAATAGACATACTAGTGTAAAACTCAGGAGGCCTCACCCTTACACAGCAAACAAGATGTGCTGAGAGTAGAAGAAATAGTCTTCTTTGGGGAAGAACATAACAAATGGTCAGCCCTGAAAACATGCAATTAACATTATACAGACCGGACAGGTTTTATTTTTTAAAGATATATATGCACATGTATATATACATATCTATATAAAAATTAATTAAAAAGATGACTATATCTTTGAAAGAATTAAGGAATATATGGGTGCACTTAGAGAATTAAAAAAGAAGAGGTGAAATGTGTTTATATTATAGTCTCTGAAGTAAAATAAACATGTAGATTACTTAAGACAGTGTCAAACTTTGGGGGAAAGCTATAAATATTTTTAAAAGTGTTTACTTTCGAGAGTTAGCATCCATGAGGTTGGAAAAAGGCATGTTGACAAAAATAGCTGGGAGCTTACATCTTTATCTGCATGTTTGAAGCTGAGAAAAGCCAGAATTGCAGAAATCTTTTGAAACCTCAAAGCCTTTCCCTAGCGACACACCTCCTCTTATAAGACCACACCTCCTAATTCTTCCCCAACAGTTCAGGATAAAGTATTCAATCATATGTACATATGGGGTCTATTCTGATCCAGTCTACAATAATATTAATATGAGGTTTGGGGGATAAACCAAAAGGATATGATTACTCTTTAACAGTCTATCCATGTATCGAGTTAACAAGGGTTCATCTTCCTGGTTTTCAAGTTTTCTGTCAACTTGAAATGTGCTGGGGCTGGGGATTTAGCTCAGTGGTAGAGCACTTACCTAGGAAGCGCAAGGCCCTGGGTTCGGTCCCCAGCTCCGAAAAAAAAAAAAAAAAGAACAACAACAAAAAAAAGAAATGTGCTATAATTATCTAAGAAGAGGTAACCTTAATCCAAAAATGCCTCAATCACATTGGCCTGTAGGCAAAACTGTGGGTCATTTCTTGATTAATGATAGGAGGGACAAGACTATTGTGTACAGTGCCATTTCTAAGCATATGGTACTGGGTTGTATAAGAAAGCAGGTTGAGAAAGCCATAGAGATCAAGGTAATAAGTGACATTCCTCCAGTTTCTGCTTCAGCTCCTATCTCCAGTTTCCTGTCTTGAGTTCCTGCCTTGACTTCCCTTCATGTCAGACTATAAACTGTGAGATATAATAAATCATCTCCTCTCCAATTTGCCTTTAGTCATGGTTTTTATCATAGCAAACAAGAATGAATAAGAAAGCATTGAGCCTCAAACACAGTCATTAATGAGTTTCATATGAAATCCCAGTTAATTTTATTCCCGTGCCCTGGAACTACATTGGAGATGAACAATTTTTCCCCAGGGGAAAAAAACTAACATTGATGTTTGTTAATCTCAGGTGATTAAACTAGGCATTCTGGATTATAGAAAATATGGTGCTCTACTCTGGTATTTTTATTAAGGGGCTTCTCCATGCATTTTGTTCCATAAGAGGTTTAATTACCCGAAATGTTTTATTCCACTTGGCTAAAAATTACTTTACCATAGCTTCTATTCATAACTATAAGTTTGGAAAACATGGAGTTACACAATTGTCTTATACTACTCTTTCAGAGGTGGGGAAATTGATACTGTGCCTTCTCAACTATTTCTCTTTATTCATTCCAACTCCATTCCATCATTTTAGATTCTCCTCATCTTATTTACCAATTCTTGTATTTAAAACCACTGTTTGCTAGTTTGTAAACATCCACTGAGGGATAGTTTATTTTTTTGAGGTGTCTCATTTGTTATCTGAATGGCTTAAAGTTTAAGCTTTAAGGTATTAAGACAAAACAAAACTTAGTTATATTTTGTTCCTATGCCTTCTAACCAGGTATTCTCAATTCTTTACAGCCATATAGATTCTGTCTACTTCTCATTAGTAGCAGATATTCTGATGATAGAGACTATAGGCAACCCTTAACTTATTTTATTTTTGCTGGGCTTAATAGTCCCATGTCAATTGTCATCTAAGCAGTTCATACCATCCAAATTGTTCCTTTATAAGTGCGATCAGCTTTGTCCTAGTCTGTCTCCAAGAACAGAAAAGGGTCCAAGAACACTATTTCTGGAGGAGCCTGAACTTCCAAAATAAACATATTGGGCATCAATCTACTTGTGTGACCTCCGAAATTCCTTGAATGCAATTTTTGTGACATTTATTTTGTTGGTGCTTTTTCTATATCTGACATGTCCATCTCCTATGAACACTATCATCTTTTTTCCCCATCTTTATTAACTTGAGTATTTCTTATTTACATTTCAATTGTTATTCCCCTTCCCGGTTTTACGGCCAACGTCCCCCTAACCCCTCCGCCTCCCCTTCTGTATGGGTGTTCCCATCCCCATCCTCCCCCCATTACCATCCTCCCCCCACAACAATCACATTCACTGGGGGTTCAGTCTTGGCAGGACCAAGGGATTCCCCTTCCACCAGTGCTATTATTAGGTTATTCATTGCTACCTATGAGGTTGGAGCCCAGGGTCAGTCCATGTATAGTGTGTTTCCTGTTTGCAGCAGAATGCAGGGTCCTCATTGCATATCCAGTTTGTTAATCTATGTCTTTTTATTGGGGAGTTGAGGCCATTGATGTTGAGAGATATTAAGGAATAGTGATTATTGCTTCCTGTTATATTCATATTTGTATGTGAGGATATGTTTGTGTGCTTTTCTTCTCTTTGTTTTGTTGCCAAGATGATTAGTTTCTTGCTTTTTCTAGGGTGTAGCTTGCCTCCTTATGTTGGGCTTTACCATTTATTATCCTTTGTAGGGCTGGATTTGTAGAAAGATATTGTGTAAATTTGGTTTTGTCATGGAATATCTTGGTTTCTCCATCTATGTTAATTGAGAGTTTTGCAGGATACAGTAACCTGGGCTGGCATTTGTGTTCTCTTAGGGTCTGTATGACATCTGTCCAGGATCTTCTGGCTTTCATAGTCTCTGGCGAAAAGTCTGGTTTGATTCTGATAGGTCTGCCTTTATATGTTACTTGACCTTTTTCCCTTACTGCCTTTAATATTCTTTCTTTATTGTGTGCATTTGGTGTTTTGACAATTATGTGACGGGAGGTGTTTCTTTTCTGGTCCAATCTATTTGGAGTTCTGTAGGCTTCTTGTATGTTTTTGGGCATCTCGTTCTTTAGGTTAGGGAAGTTTTCTTCTATGATTTTGTTGAAGATATTTACTGGTTCTTTGAGCTGGGAGTCTTCACTCTCTTCTATACCTATTATCCTTAGGTTTGATCTTCTCATTGAGTCCTGGATTTCCTGTATGCTTTGAACCAGTAGCTTTTTCCCTTTTACATTATCTTTGACCATTGTGTAGATGATTTCTATGGAATCTTCTGCTCCTGAGATTCTCTCTTCTATTTCTTGTATTCTGTTGGTGATGCTTGTATCTGCGGCTCCTTGTCTCTTCTTTTGGTTTTCTATATCCAGGGTTGTTTCCCTTTGTGCTTTCTTTATTGCTTCTATTTCCATTTTTAATTCCTTCACCTGTTTGATTGTGTTTTCTTGGAATTCTTCCAGGGGTTTTTGTGACTCCTCTCTATAGGCTTCTACTTGTTTATTTGTGTTTTCCTGCATTTCTCTAAGGGAGTTCTTCATGTCTTTCTTCAAGTCCTCCAGCATCATGATCAAATGTGATTTTACATCTAGGTCTTGCTTTTCTGGTGTGTTTGGATATTCAGTGTTTGCTTTGGTGGGAAAATTGGACTCTGATAATGCCTAGTAATCTTGGTTTCTGTTGCTTGGGTTCCTGTGCTTGCCTCTCGCCATCAGGTTGTTTCTGGTGTTACCTTGTTCTCCTATTTCTGACAGTGGCTAGACTGTCCTATAGGCCTGTGTGTCAGGAGTGCTGTATACCTGTTTTCCTGTTTTTTTTTCAGCCAGTTATGGGAGCAGAGTGTTCTGCTTTCGGGTGTGTAGTCTTTCCTGTCTACTGGTCTTCAGCTGTTCCTGTGGGCCCGTGTCCTGAGTCCACCAGGCAGGTAGCTTGGAGCAGAAAAGTTGTTCTTACCTGTGGTCCAGTGGCTCAAGTTGCTCGTGGGAGGCTGCTGTTGAGCTCTCCCTGAGGGCAGCAACCAGGAGTGCCTGAGCTTCCTTTTCCCAGGGCCCCTAGTGTACCAGGGTCCCAGTTGGCGTTAGGTGTCAGAAATGTGGGCAGAGTGTGGCTCTTCTGGCTTTCCAGGCGTATCTGCCCCTCTGAAGGTTTAGCTCTCCCTCCCACAGGATTTGGGTGCAGAGAACTGTTGATCCATTCCCTTCAGGTCCGGGCGGTGTCTGGAGTGCAGGGGACCTGCTGCTCAAGTGCCCCTATCTTCTGGTTTTCAGCGGCGGCCCTATACAGTTTCCTCTTGGACCAGGGATGTGGGCAGGGGTGGGCAGTATTGGTGGTCTCTCCTGCTCTGTAGTCTCAGGAGTGCCCACCTGTCCAGGCTGTGAGTTCTCTCTCCCAAGGGATTTGGGAGCAGTGAGCTGTGGGCCAGGATCAGCAAGGTTGGGGCTCCAGCTAGAAACCAGAAGTGTCTGGAGCACAGGGAACCTGAACACTATCATTTTATAGTTAGTGCTACTCCAGGTAAATCCAAATCTATAAAAGTAAATGGTAATTTTGTATGCCATGTTCCTGAATGTGGCAACCTGGGAAGTATGGGAAAAATGTGTAGAAAACCATAGCTGTAATATTGTGTGTATGTGTGTGTGTGTGTGTGTGTGTGTGTTCATTTCCACATGCATGTATATTTGTGTAGACACAAGCAATCAGTCTAGGGTGTCAATTTCAAATATTATCCACCTTGAATTTGTTTCTTATGGCATCTCTCACTGTCCTAGAATTTGATGCACAGACTAGGATGACTTTCCAGCCAATGATCTTCCTTTATCTGCCAGCAAGATTACAGGTGCATGTTATCAGCTATCATACCCAACTCTTTATATGCTTGCTGAGGATCAAACTTGGGACTCATGTTTATAGGACAAATATTTTACCTACTGAACTATCAATCTCCTTATCTCCTGTACTCTGCTCTTCTATGTTTTCACCTCTTCACTATATATTATGTATCTGTTAGTCCATGCCTTCCTCAATCTCAGACTTTTACTACAACCTACTCCTCAATGGCTTATTTCATTTCTAGTAAAATTTATTTTTGAACCATATAGCTTATTTCTTCTTAAAATAATAAACCTTTCAAACTCAAATTGAATCAGTTTCCAGAATCCATTTGCTTGGTCTCAGTAATACATTATTACTTCAAATTTCTTATAGCATTCTGAGTTCTGGTTTTTTTTTTTGTTTGTTTGTTTGTTTTCTTTATCAGTTTCTTGTCTTTGTGGTCACCTACATCAAAAGTGTCTCATTTTTTTTTGCTGTCTTGGGGTTTAAATTTTAGATCTTGGCTTAATGTAGACATTAGCTTGTATGCTACTGTCCTAGGATTGATTTTTCATTTATCTCCTGTTGGAAACTTACATAAGCAAGTAATACTACTCTGCTAATTCTCCACTTATATTCTCTGGTAAAACTGATGAGAAGCTGTACACAACATGGGACTAACCACTTCTATTACTCTAAGGAAACATTGCTTATGAGTGCCAAGCAATTCAGTAATCAGAAACATGATCACATTCTTTGCCACCAATTAGTTCATGGTTCCCTCTACGGAGAGTTGGAGATGTAGCATAGATTGCCTGGATTCTGTCTAACTAACAATTTTACTGCTATGCAGTTAAGACCAAATTATGGGGCTGATAAATAATTAGAAATTGAATGCTGCACTGGGCCTTTAATTCCAAAAATTGGGAGGCAGGCACTGAGAGATCACATGTTCATGGCCATCCTAGGCCACACAGTTATTTGTAGTCAGCCTGGACTACAGAATAAGTCCTTGTTCCAAACTAGAGTAGGTTGTTAGAATGTATTCGAGCCTTGTCTTGGAGGCCTGGAACTGAGGCAGGCAACAAAATTAAAATATATCTGGAAGGGAATACTCTTGTGGCTTGCTGAGTGAACTGGCACAAAGAGAGACCACTCTGAGCTAATGGTGTCAAATGTCAGAAACAAATGCCCAAACCAGCACATGCTTATTGTAAGTTATGAGAAAACATTTGACCTGTAAGAAATTAGACACTTTCAATAGAATTGACCCAGAAGATAAGGATTTTTCTTTCCTATATTTTCTAGAAATTAAGAGACTTAGATTCTAGCCATAGGTCTATTATCGACACCTAAAGTAAGCACAGGCAACTCCTGTTCCTATTCTTAGTCCTGTTTTCCCATTTTGTACACAGATTACAGCTCTGACACTAATTTTCCAGTCTTTCTTTTGTATATGGCAACCCCAATTTTGGCCTAGGGGTTGTACAGACACTGGCTTGTAATATTTCATGTTGCCATCAGAAAGGAATCACATTTCATCACAGCAGATACAATTCCTTGTTTCCCAAGACTAAGCTTGTTTTGTAAGTAGGGGGCAAATGTCCCTATCTACATGATGACAAATATATAGAAAAATTGGCTTATATATAAAAAGATGTATATGTATATGCATATATGGTGAGAATATGGAAGACCGTAGTGACTCTGCATAGCAATTTTGTAATTTATCTCAAAAACAAACAACTGTATTCTTTGGAATTTTATGTATTCTTTGGAGATTTAAATGTCTCTGCACACAAAATACGTACATAACTGCCCATAACAACTTTATGTATAATCCTGAAATATGAAAGCAACTGAAATAACCTTCAACAGGTAGATAAATGATCGTACATTAATGTCAAAATGCTGTTTCTAGGTCTGTAAGAAGAAGTTTGAGTTGAATACATTCTAATCACCTACTCTGTTTTGGAGCAAGATTTCAAACTGTGCATTCCAAACTGCCTCAAAATAGTGATATGATCTATGCTAGTGTTCTAGTGTTGAATTTGTGATAAACCTAGATTTTCCTCATGAGTGTCAGGATTACAATATTGTTTGTAACATAATAATTGAAAAGAAGGTCTTACATGTCATTCATAGGACATCTTCAGAAATTATAATATTTTAATGATGGAGAGCAAATCTGTGTTTACATTGATTTGAGTTTAGGATGGTTGTAGATATAAAGGAGTAGCACAAAATAATTTATCCTGATACACCGGTTCTCAATTATTATGATGATGATGGTTAGAAAAACCTATAAATATAATACAGTTTCACATGCACAAAGACTATGTGTAACAACTAGCATAAATTTTAATATGACATGTTGCTTAGTGCCATTGTGCTTATATCAGAGTGCTGGTTTTGATAACTGATTATGGTTATGCAAGGTATTGTAAGGAAACTTGCCTGGAGGGTATGCCTGGAGGGTACATGTGAGTGCTTCTGGAACATATTTGCAACTTCTTAATAAATCTGAAGTAACTTTCAAGATAAAAATGAAAAATTAATAACAGAGATGTGAGGGAAAATGATACTGAACATTTTGTTTATGAGGGAGGAGTAACTAGTGTGGAGTTTTTATATGATCCATCGGACATGGAATCAGGAGTATCTGAGTTCAAATTCCAGCTTTGCTCCTTTCCAATTGAATGATTGTGGATGAGTCACTTGGCTTCTTTACTCTTTAAGTCATTCATTTAAATAGGAATAATACTATTTACTCTGCTAGGCACACAGAAGTTTAAAGTACCTAGGTCATGATGGGTGTATGGTATTTGTTACTTTCCTAGAACTTTACAGGGTTTATAACGAAGCTGTCATTCAGGATTACAAATTCTATTGGGTGATACTGGGATTCAAAGCAGAGGAACTCAAGCAAAGACTTCAACAGTATTAAAGCAAGATGCACAGAGGCAAGGAAGCAGGCTAATGTATAAAAATACCCAAAGAGTGTTTTATGTTTACAAAGCACCTAGTTAAATCATCCCAGTGCATTGACTTAAGAAGACAGGTACCACAGTGATGGTTCATGCTGTTCAAACCATTTAACCCTTTTATACTTAATTGACCATAAATACTTGATTGCCTGTTGTCTCTTTCATTAGAAGGAAATGTGGATAAACTCAATTTCATAGACTAACAACTAATCCAGGTCGAACTATTTTATATTGTGCACTACTAAAATAAAGTTTTACAAAAAGAAGGAATTAATGAACTATCAAAAAGTGGTAGTAGGCAAAACTCTAGACCTAACCCTTTCAAAAGTTTGAGTGCCATTGATCAAGGCCTTTCTGCACTTTGTGCTTTAGTTCTTTCACGCTCTGTTTACTAAGGCACAATCTTGCTTGGGCAATTGATTGTTCTTTGTTTGGAAACGTTCAAGACATTTTATGAGGAATAAGCCTGGGCAGAACGATCCACAAGGTTGAACAAGTGTAGTTATGTTGAGAACTTTTGCTTGTTAATTTCTACACTTCCACACTGATCTGTTTAACTCTCAGTTTTCTACTGGTTTGTTCCCCTTTTTTAGTCACAAACCTTCTAGTAAACCAGGGCAGGCCTTGTTAGCGCATCAGGGTTGTATGGTGTTATGCCCCAGTGTAGACAGTGGTGAGGCAGGAGTGGGTAGGTTGGTGCTAGAGCACCCTCATAAAAGCAGGGTAAGGGATTGCAGAGGGGAAACTTGGAAAGGGATAACATTTGAAATGTAAATAAATAAAATATCCAATTAAAAACAACATGATAAAACAAACAAACAAACAAATGTCCAATCCATGCATGGAAAAGGTCAAATAAATAAAGATCCTTGGCATTTTTTAGAAAAAGGGAGATGAGACATGTTTCAGGAATGCTACTGTAGTCATGCAAATAAACTTTGCTAGTCCATGTTATTCCTATAAAATCTATGGATTTAAAGTCAACACAATGGCTCCACGAAATTCATAGGCAAAACTAGAAAATATCATCCTGAGTGAGGTAACCGAATCACACACAGACACACACACATACACACACACACACTCACACACACACACACACACACACACACACACACTCACACACACACACACGGTATGCACTCATTGATAAGTGGATATTAGCCCAAAAGCTCAAATTAACCAAGATACAATCCACAGACCACACAAAGCTCAAGAAAGACAACCAAATTGCAGATGCTTCAGTCCTTCTTAAAAGGAGGAACAAAAATATTCATAGGAGGTAATATGGAGACAAAGTTTGGAGTAGAGACTGAAGGAATGGCCATTCAGAGCCTGTCCCACTTGGGGATCCAACCATATACACACAGACACCAAACCCAGACAATATTGCTGATGGCAAGAAGTGCATGTTGACAGGAGCCTGATATAGCTGTCTCCTGAGGTGCTCTCCCAGAGAATGACAAATACAGAGGTGAATGGTAGCAGCCAACCATTAAACTGAGAGCAGGGTCCCCATTGGAGGAGTTAGAGAAAGGATTGAAAGAGGTGAAGGGGTTTGTAACCCCAAAAGAACAACAATACCAACCAACCAGAGCTCCCAGGGACTAAACCATCATCCAATACACATGGACAGACCCATGGCTCCAGCTGCATATGTAGCAGAGGTGCCCTTGTTGGGCACCAATGGGAGGAGAAGCTTTGGTTCTGCCAAGGCTGGATCCCCTAGTATAGAGGAATGTCAGGGCAGAGAGGCAGGAAGGGGTGGGTGGTTGGGGGAGAAGAGCACCCTCATAGAAGAACAGGGAGGTGGGATGGGATACGGAGTTTATGGATGGGAAACTGGAAAAGGGGATAACATTTGAAATGTAAATAAAAAAATATCCAATAAAAAACACCAAATACAAAAACAAAAGACATACACACAAACAAAATCTAGGAGAGATTATTTCATGTGACTGTGCACTGGTGTGTCCAGTGAGAATAGATGTTTTCATACAGTTTTACAAATCAGTAGAGCAGCGATTATAGAAGGTTTTGTGCCTATTAATGATTAACAATTAAAACGAGCTAAAAGTAGACTACATGATTTCTGTATGATTCAACATGCTTCACTAAGGTCATCTTTAATTATGTTAACATTAATACACATAATGATCACAAAGATGGAACTAGAAATACCATTCATAATGAGGTAACCCGGACCCAGAATGACAAATACGGTATGTACTCACTAAAAAGGGGATAATAGCCTTGAAGTACAGGCCAACTATCCACCAATCCACAGAAACTCATTAACAAGGCGAGTTCGAGTGTTGCCGGCTGCAATCTGTTGGGAAGGGAAAATAGAATGGACATCAGTGGTGCTCTGGAGTCGGAGCGTGTGTGGACACAGAAACAAGAGACATCAGTTGGTTGGGAAAGAATGGAAGAAAAGAGGAATAAGAGAGACAACTGGAATTAGGGACACACCTTGAGGTGGGCTAGAAAAAAAATAAAGTCAACATAGTGAAGTGTGGTAAAATACTTGATATTTTTCCTCTTTGTATTTTTTATTTCAGTTGAATAGAGTACATATAATAAGAAGTTAAGGGCTATGTAGAGATACCAGTACAAGTATCAGGGAGACCCTGATTCTGTGTTATAACTTCATTTAAAATATATGTTTACATAAAGTATACTTATATTTATTACATGTGACCTCAGGTAAATAAAAACTAATGATCTGTTATGGCTTTTTTCAAACACCCTTAATGTTATTTTTTTTCTCCTTGCTCTTTCTCCTTCTATATTGACTTCTCTCTACCGTTTTCAACTGAAGTCACCCATCTAATTTTCCCATTTCCCCTAATATGACTTACTCTCAACTTGATACAACCTAAAATAACCTGATAAGAAAGATTCAATGTGCAATTATTGAGAAAATTTAGCTTTTGGATATAGCTTTGAGGGATTGCTTTGATTATTAATTAATATGGGAAGATCAAGCCTACTGTGAGCAGCCCCATTCCCTAGGAAAGAGGTTGTGAACAGTTTAAGAACACTTCAAATCAAAATGAGCAAAATAAAGCAAGGGTCCATGTGTTTATTCCATCTCTGTCCCCGTCTATGGATGTAACACTTTAAATTGCTGCTGCAACTTTTGTGAAATAATGGATTGTTGCCTGGAAATGTAAATGTAATAAATTCCTTATCGCCTAAGTTGCTTTTTGTCAGGCTATTTTATGTAAAATAAAACTTATAATTCAGCAAGAATCATAGAGGGGCTTAATTTATATTTTGTATGAACTCCACAGCAATATGGGTATTGGAGCCAGGGACTCTCCTTTGAGTCGTAAGGCACTAGAGGTTATCTGTTAGGTTGGTTTCCTGAGATAAGTTATGAATGGTAGAAGGAACTCATTCACAATCATAGTCTTCCAGGGCAAGATATCTTTATTTTATCATCTTGTTGCACACCAAGCAGACACAATAGAGCTACTATTATTCTTCACTTCGTGACAAGATTTCCAATATTAGAATTTCTCACATCCTGCTCCAAGTATTTATTAAATCACTGGAAAATAATTCTTGAGTCCAGATATTAAAAATATTGATGGAAAAGAGATGGGAACCTGTAGAGTGTTTGAGAATTCATATGAAGCCATATAGTAAATGCATGTATCATAATATCTTATTGTTAAACAGTGTTTGCTGGCATATAAACATTTGTGAATATCACAGTCTTCATATGAGGGTAGAAGGACAGAGATTACTATGCTTATTTTCCTGCTGAGGAACCAAGGTTCAGTGACGCTTCGTGACATTTCTCGAATTTTACAAGATGAAAGGAGCTGAAAGGAAACCAAAACTCCTGGTCTCATGGCGGCAGTGACTAATGTTCTTTTCATTAAACAAAGAGACATCAAGATCAGCTGTGTGAAAGAGGGAGGGAGAGTGTTCTCAATTTGAATAAATTTGGTAAACATTGCCTTTTCAAAAATGCAGAAATATAAAACAATAATAATTTGCTCAAATCTCCATTTATCAGCTAAAGGGAGATGATGGGCAGATGGCTGTTTGGTGATCTCTTGTGAGAAGAATATGAATTATATCTTTAAAGATATTTGGGATAATATGCTTTCAATGAGAGAAGCTCCCAGCCAAGCACACTGCCTTCTCCAGACAGCATTTTTTGGATGCTGCCTGAATGTATAACTACTGTTTTTGAGCCTAATTTCTCTCACTTGTCTTGGTGGACAGTGTCCTACCTGCAGTGTTAAGGATCACTTAGCGGGAATGGATTCCTACCAGCATACACAATAAGCCTATACAGACAATGCCTAGCATATGGCTATACTTAATGCCCTGTTGATCTCCTCGAGCTCTCAAGCCCTGCTTGTATGTCAGTTGGTTGAACATAGGGAGAAACGTGCTTTAATATTACAGGTATCTGTCCTGAGGCATTAGAGGAGACTTCAGGAGAAACAAAGGCGAGAAGATTAGATAAATGAATAAACTAAGTAAGTAAAATAAAAAAAAAATTCGGTGATTCTGACTCTGTGGTGGATGATACTTTCACACATTGGAACTTCACTTTCCTGGTCAATTAAATGGGTCTAAATATATGTACCTGCCAGGTTGCTGCTTTCTTCGGGTGATGTGAGGACTATGAAAGCACCTAGGGGTTGGGGATTTAGCTCAGTGATAGAGTGCTTGCCTAGCAAGCGCAAGGCCCTGGGTTCGATCCCCAGCTCCGAAAAAAAAAAAAAAGAAAAAAGAAAAGAAAAAAGAAAGTACCTAAAGCATTATATAAGTTGGTGCCGGGGAGATGACTCAGTCATCAAAGTACTTGCTTCATAAGCATGAGAAACTGGCTTTGCTCCCCAAAGTCCACAGAACAGTGCTGTGGCGCATGCCTTGATTCTAGTGATGGAAAGGCAGATATGTAAGGCTTGTCAAGCCATCTTACCATTGAGCTCCAAGTTCAGTGAGGGACCATCTCGAAAATGATGTGGAACACTTCTGGCCTCCATGTGCACATTCACACATGTATATATATCTCCAGCATGTATTCCTGCACACGGGCATATACACATATACATGCACACACACAATTGTGTATACATACAAAAAACAATATAACTTTTTGTGATGGTAGGATGTAGTTATTATAATTCATTGTTCCCATGTCAGGGCCTCTTCACTTGCTTTTTTTCCTACCTGGGCTATCCACCACTTATCTTTAACGTTTCCTTGATTGAGTCCTTCTAATTTTTTACTTATCAGTCCTAATATTGCCTTCCCAGAGTGGACTAAATCATCCAATCTAATGCGTCACATACATATATAAATCCACCTTCTTTATATGACATATTTTCTTCATAGCATTCACTATAAAACTATTTAGCTTAATCTTCTCACTTACCTGTTATTATTTTTCCCCTATAGGGATGAAAATTCTGCAATGATAGTTATTTTGCCTATCTTGTTCTGTTCAAGAATACTTGGCTAATGTTTGGTTTATATATTTTTAATGGTTAGTTTGGCAAGTGGGGTGGAATTCATTGTTAAACTGGAAGGAGGTCAAGTGTTTGCAAAATTCTATGATATCATCCTTACATGTCTTCTACTCCAAAGTTGCTGTGTTTTAAAGATGCATCTGGGAATTGGCTTCCAGATCTCTAGTATATTTAGAGATTTAAAATAGAGAAGATTTGTTACATCTTTGGTCATTTATATACTGTCCTAGTTAGGTTTAATGGTCAACTTGACATAGCATAGAATCACCATGTAAGAAGCAACTTTCAGTTGAGGGATTGCCCAGATCGAATTGGTCTGTAGGCATGTCTGTGAGCAGTTGGTTTTATGTAAGAGGGCCTGGCCCACTTTGGGTAGCACCTTTTCCTGGGAAGATGGTCCTTGGATGTATAACAAAGCTCCCTGAGTATGAGCCTATGAGTGAGGCAACAGGCGTGTTTTCTGATTTCTGTTTTGAGTCCTTACCCTCAATGATGACCTGTGTAACCTATAAACTCGAATAACCCCCCCCCACTTCCCATGGTATTTGTCACAGGTACAGAAGGGAAATTAGAACATGTGCCCTATCTGCAGGTTTAGAATATTAAACTCTAATATTGCTTTAATGTTATATGCTGATTAACATCATAAGATATTTGAGCTAGAAGTGTCCTTATAAGGTTTAATCCATTTGCTAATTGTACAGTTAGGAAAAGTGAAGAAGCCGAGAAAGGTTAATTTTGATTACACTGCAGGTTAGAGACAAAACAGGATTCAGAAGTCACTGTTCACAACTCCCAATTATAAAACGACAAAGGTTCATGAGGCTCCATTCTCTGAACCAAAAGAGATATGAGGATTCATCAGATGGCTCTTAGAAGCTTCCAAGCTTTGAGGTTCTCAAATTAGTAAAGCAATTAAAAGCTAGCACTCACGTTTTTATTTAACACCTATTTACTAATGGTTTCCAACCATGGGAAACCAACCATCATTTTTTCAGGCAGGAAGAAGTAATATGAAACAATGAAAGAGCTAATAGTCACAAACACAGCAAAAGAGGATGATTGAAGGTAGAGAAGTCTTGAACCAGACAGCACTTAGCAGACTTAGGTTCTAGTGATGACTCACCTTCTGTGACATTATCCTTTCTATCTATGGGCTTTAGTGTCCTTGTATGTGAGAAGATGGTCTTAAATCTCTTTGTTCTTTATGTGATCCACTGTTTTTTTAATTTTGAGATTTAAATGTTATGTGAGTACAAGCATAATAACCTCTGTGAAAAATTTCCAATTTTTAGTTTGCTGGAGATGAAGAATTGAAGGGGAAGAAGAATAGTCCAAGAAAATGGCTGGAGTTTCAGACACCTAGTGATAGACACTTAAAGGTAGGAGACTTAGATCACAGTGGGATTCTTATTAATGCACATGTATTATGGGCTTTTCCAAGACTCTCTTGAAAGCTTGATCTCTTAGACATAGACATACCTACCCGCACATACCCCAGAGATTCACTGACTAGCTAAAACCTGTATAGGTATTTGGGAATAAGTTTAAAACCTGTATATGTAAGATCTCCATCTGGATGGAGCATTCTAACCAGCGACCTTCCCCTGGCCTTTTGTGACAGCATACTTACAGCTAGAGCTGTGTATGTGAATAAAGAGACTGAAAAAATCTGCCTATCCTGTTTCCACACCTTTTATAAGATATAAGATCTGATCTCTTTGGCCCCCCTTTTTTTCATTTCCTGCCTTTTTTTTCTGTCATTACTGAACTAAAATAATCTCTGAAAAGAAAGCCCATGAAAAGCTATGTCTTTTCCAAATTGCACTTGGTGCTGCCTCTCTCATTTCTGTCAACTCGTTTTCTGTCTCAGGTATCAGAGATTTGTGTTTTTTCTTTCCTTTTATCCTTTTTGTTTCTCTCTTGAAGTTACAAGGTTCTGTCTACCTCATAGCTATGAACAGATGGGACTCCATAGAAATATGAAGAGGGCTTTGAAATGCCTGAAGTATTGTATGAGTATAGAAGGTCTCTGTAAGACAGGTCTTGGCTCAGTGCAGAGCTAAGCCATCTCAAGTTTGCAGTGGGACGAATAGATACAGAGTGCTACCTCTATCATCTGGGGCAATTGAAAGCTGAGTCCGGATGACTTTTTGAAAATGAAATGCCTTTCCTGGGTACTGATATATAACTAACAATTATGGGAATACTTAACTCAGGAATTCACTTTTTATTGTCTCATTGGGCCCATCACATTCAACAGTTGTGAACAGAATAATCTGTGTCCTCATTTGAAATAATATCACCATAACCTTTTCCTTTGACTATTCACCTCTTCTTGTTGATGATTCTGTTATTCTTACTCTAGAGATGGTTTTTCCAGCGTGTCAAATCTGCTAGGGCAGAATATACTCATAGCCACATTGACCAAAACTTCATTTAGCCTTCTGTGATTCTCTGGACAGAAGAGCATTTGGATACTGTTTTTGATATCAAACTGGCCATAATAGATTTTGTTGCAAAGACAGCCTTTGTACTTGGAAATTGGGTATGAATCATCAAGGATTGTTTTTGAGAACAGCAGAAAGGAGGAAATCTAGCAGAAAGGAGGAAATATAGGGATAAAATGAAGATCTGGCTCTGAGTTTGCTCATGAGAGGAGGTCAGGCAGCAAAGGGTACTACCCCAATAAGAGTTTCCACCATGATTACATAGGCTTATGAGTCTAGAACAGCATCATAGCGGGTTTGGTATTTTACTAGTTTTTACAGTTTCCTAGTAAGAGAGGGGCTAATTCAATGCAAAATCAGTTTTGGGAAATTGTGTTGAAAATTGAGATGATGGACTATATCATCTGTTATCCTGTCCATGGTGGATAGGTAAAAACATCAAGTTCAACGGAATTTAACTTTTAACAGGATAAAACAAATAGAGAAGGAATTGAATCTCAAATTAGATCAAGATAGGAAAAAAAAATAAACTCAAGAAAGGGGAAGGGGAGAGCCAAGGAATTCTTTGCATTAGAATTTGCCCCTTTGCTCATGGAAAGATCAAGTAGGGGTCAGGACCAATGGCTAATTCGTTAGATCTTCCTGGCTCAATGAACTTTGAGCTTGGAAGGAGAATGTCACTTAAGATTGCTTGAGTGTTGAAGCAGACAAAAGCAGGTGTGACATTTTCTTTTCCTTGTCAGTATTCAAGCTGGAAGTGGGGCATAAAACATTCATGAGAGAATTGAGGGTTTTCAGTGTGGCCTGAGGAAACCAGGTAGATATCAACACCAAGTGGTTTAGTAAAAGATGTGTTTTATTCCTGCTGTGTGTGATTTTGTTTGATTAATCACTTTAGTTCCTATTTAAGACTCAAAAGACAAACGTTGTGATATTTTTACACAAGAGAGAATGATCTTTGTGAAACTCAGGTGTGAGTGGTCTACATCCAGAGGCAAACCATTTATGTAGAGCTGTTTTGCTGGAGATGAAGGTTATCTGTATTTGAGCACTGAAATGAGTTTTTCAGACTCCAAATGTGATGAATTTGGCCTATGTTTTCTATAGATAGGGACAATCAAAATTGTTGCGAAGAAACATTTGGTTTGGATACTATGGCTTAGTGTGAGGGCCTGGAGAAAAGGTTGAATACATCTGAGAATTACAGAGATCCTTTCCAATAGAAATGTCTAATTCTGTAGGAAAGATTAGATTAGAAAGAGCGCAATGCAGAGGAGTAGCGACGCTTATTGCAAGATGTACAGATAGCTTGTGTAAAGGACCCTTCCTTCAACCATGTAAATAATGATTTTCTTCGACTTGCAACTACACTATCTCCATGGAGATACTCAGAAAACATTGCAATAACAGATAAATGCATAGGAACAACAAATTGTAAACTTTCTATTTAAAACCTTTTTTTTTTTGTCCCCTGGAACAAACCAGAAGCATTTTCTCCCTTTGTATCATTACATTTACTTTGAGGGCTGAAGTTAAATCGCTCCATTTTTTTTTCTGCCCATCTCTGTCCTTTGAGTTATTCAAACTCCAGATCAAATGCTAGTTTTTTTGCAAAGCTTCCTAGGCCTTCATCTTGTACTATTTGTTCCTGTAGCACTGATTGTCTAGACATCTTATGCCTGCCTCAATTAGGTATTTCCTGAGTATGGGTTCTTCCATTTAGTGTTATGTGCAGCTTCTTAGAAATAGATGATACTATGGTGAACGTTCCTTTTCATCCCCGACTTCTTCTTCCATTGATAGACTGGAAACATAGACTGGCCCCAGCATTCTTTCTGGGTACTGCAATGTTTCATAAAACTGATGGATATGGAACACTTGAGGACCAAAAAAAAAAATACATGTCCACTGTGACATAAAGGAAAAGAAGACACTGGAGGTATCAAAAAGAAATAAGTGGTATTCACAAAGACAAATATTGTGCCAGATTTGGTGACACATACGTGTAAGCCTGGAACTCTGAAGGCTGAGGCAGAAGGATCAGATGTTTAAGGTCAGCCTTGCCAGCACAGTTAAGATGCTGCTTTAAAAATCCAACCAAATAAAAGAGACAAATATTTTACATTTTCTTTCATACTTATAATTTAAAGGAAAAAGTACATAGAAGCAAAAATGGTACTATATGGAAAAGGAAGGACTTGAGTGTGAATGGAAAGTAATTGTGGATAATATCCAGTAGTGGATAAAAATTATTACACATTTTCTTAAGGAACTCCACTATTTAAAAACCTAAAATACATAGTAATAAACATGTACTCCAAATTTTAAAATACATGAGACTTTTAGCATGATATAATGCACATAATTTTTCTCTTTTAAGAATTCATTACTAGCAGCAGGGCTGTATGTATCTTACATTAGTATGAGCGGCGAGTGTTCCAAACACCTTTATGACAGCTACCGGAACTCTGGCTCAGAGAGACCAACCAGCACGACAACTAGGATTAAACAAAAATGAGGATGCAAGGTTGGGTGGGTATGACTTGGAAGGAGGTAGGGGAAGGGATGAATAGGATCAAAATACAATACAAAGTTCTCAAAGAATTAATTACATATAAAATAATAATGCATGCTACATTATACATACTATACTAATTTTATGGAGAGAGAGGGAGAGTGAAAGAGATGGAGGGAGGAGCTAGTAGATCAGCAGTCCTGATCCTGCCTTTGCATGTCTGAACCTCTGTATCAGAACCCTGACATTTTCTCCTTTGCATTTCCATTAAATTATAAAGTCTCATCTTTAACCCATTATCTTCACAACACCCCAAGCTCTTCAGGGTCATGAAAGCCGGATTAGCAGCAGGTTGAGGTATTCTGACAAACTTCTAATATAAACCACTGCCAATAGATCCGTCTCCAGGATGGTCTGGGTGACAGAATTAAGATTTACTAATTCCTTCAAATGTGTTTATGTATGTGTCTCATCTCTATGAGTCACCAAACAAAACATAATTTGCTTCTCTCTGATCGCCTATTCAGTATTAGCCCATCGACACCATCTCCCTATCAGATACAGCATCTCAGAAATATTATAACAGCCTCAGATCTGCCTCAATTTTTTTCTTACTTTCTTAGTTCAGTGCAAATACCCCGGAGTTTGCTTATCTGCGTCATGGCTCCTTTGTGAGCTTTGATGACTGGACAATGATGATGATAGTTTTGGCACTAAATTGATTCTTGCTTATGCCTTAATCAGTAATTATTGACATCCTTGAAATCAGGTATTTTTCCTTTTGACTTCCTCCAGAATAGCAGTGTAGCTTCTGGGCAATAAAGGGTGGCTATAAAGTCACGAGACTGAGACTGGCTGTAACAAACACCAGGATTTCTTAAACAGAGTGCTTGCTGCATAGCCCAGGTCTCTGAATGCCCTTTCTCATTTTTAGTTCTAGTGCTTCAATCATTTTGCCTCTGACCTTCTATAATCTATATATTCCTGTTTCTTTGAGGCAGATGATAAGGAAATGACACCTTATGGGTCTCCTCTATCCTTCCTAGGGACATAGCTTAGTTGTTTTGGTTGTGACTCTAACACCTCTGAAATAGAAATGTAGCTAAAATTTTCCAAGGGAAAGAAAGGCTAGTCTGTGACCATCAGTCCTAGAGTGTTTTTCCTTTCAACCCTCAATGATTGAGATACATCTCCCTCTACCTACTGCTTTAGATTTTAGCAGCATTGTTATGTGCAGTGCTTCCCAAATCCTAAATCTTCCCGAGGGACTCACCCTTTAGACAGTTGACTAATCTGACACAGTCTAGTTTCCAAAAGTGTTACTTCCTGGGTGACAAGTGACTGTCCTGTTTCCAGAGGCCAGGAGCAGAGTTCCCTGGTCGGTGGCACGCAGTTCTGAGGCCAGAAAAAGCAGAACACACTGTTGAGCTCACTCCCAGGTGACCCTTTCTTGCTTCTCATCAGCTAAACTTCCCTCCTGTTTCTCCAGCTGCACCCTGCCTTGTTCTCTCTGTGAAACCCCCACATCTGTGCAGGTCTTTCATATCGACTACTCTTCCCAGGCAGCTGACTGTCTTGCTGGTCCAGATGCGACTGCAGTCTCCACAGCCTCCATTCAGTACCTGTGTCACAGCTAGCCGGTGCCTAGGGCGATGATGCAGAAAAGAAACAGAAAGCAAGGGAAAGAGGAGATGCTGAATTCAAATTATAGGCAGGGCGATGTTAAAAGAAGAACCCATAAACAGTAAATCCAGGCTTCCAACTGCAGGATTAGAAAAGGGAGAGCCAAAGGAGAGCAGCGAAAGGAGGGGCTTGAGACAGGAGTGACAAAGACTTTGCCAGCCTCTCAGACTCTCTAGCCCAGAAGGACAGGGCGGGGGTTGAGTCGAGGCTCCCCATTGGCTCCAGCGCGGGCCCCTGGACTTTCTATAAAGGGCAGCTGCAGAAAGCCTGCTCTGCACGGGCTTGGAGCTGGAGTGGCAGTGCCTGACTCCGCCCTGCCCACAGCGCCGGCCAGCTTTGGACAGAAAGACATACAGACTGATGACTGACTGAAGGCAACAGAGATTTGGTCGGAATAATCCGACTGGCAGCATGGAGGAGGATCTGTGCTGGAGCGAAGCCTGACGCCATCTCCAGTTTGGAGCGGGTGCTGTGGGCACTCTCCTGGAAGAGCGTTTGCAGACAGCCTGCCCTGCGCTCAGCTGCTCAGCTCTGCGCACTTGCCTACCCAGAGCAGGTCTAGTCTTTTTTGCTGGTTCCTGGTATTTCTTCCCTCTCCCTGATCCAGACACCTCAGCTCAGAGCTCTAGGGCACTGAATAGATTGCCTGGCTGTTTGTCCACGGCCTTAACTTGTGCTCTTTCTTTTTTGAGAGCCTCCTGTGTGAGTAGCTTAAGGTCCCCAGGGTCCTCTAAAGGCACTGGGATGGATGCTCCAACCACAGATTTGCCCCAGGAGGCTTTCCAGAGCCCTGGCACCATGAGCTATGGGGATGAGCTGACTCCAGAGGCTCTGAGTGTACCTAGTGGTTTTGATGACTTGATCACCTCTACCACCTCCCAGGTGCTTCAGGCCGCATCCAATGCTGCATCTGCGGTGGGACATGCTGGCCGCAATGGCATGTTGTCCAAGATGGATAAGTTAGCAGACCACATGTCAAACACGGGGGACCTGGCTGACACATCAGGTCCCCTAGATTTGGAAATTGTATCCCAGGATGAGCAGGTGCAATTCTGGTTAGTGGTAGGGTACACCATAGTGGTCTTTGCTGCCATCATAGGCAACTGGGTCTTAAACCACATCATTATGAAGTATAAGAGGGTACACACTGCCACCGGCCTCTTCGTTGTCAACATTTCTGTGACCAACATGATGCTCGCTCTTCTCAGCTCTCCTTTCACTATGGTAAGCTGGGGTACTGAGGAGGGTAGCTTGGGAAGCAGGGCAAGAGCTAAAGTTAAACTTTGTACTTGTGAATTTTGTGTGGTCAGAGGGAGGGAGAGGGTTAGAAAGGTTTAGTTGGTTTGGAGAATATTTTCATAGGAAACAAGGCAGAAGCTTAGAAACATTGAAAAGAGCTTGGAAATGTGTTGGGAAGATTGGCAGGATAGTTGTTGCGTCGCTGAATTAATCTCTTGCCTTGGCAGAGAGTGAGGAAGTATTGGGCTGCCCAGGGAGGCAGTGGGACCTGTTGCTAGTGAGCTTTGGGATAATGTCTGAATCCAAATTTTGCCATAAAGATTAACTCTTGTTTCTCCACCTTTCAAATACTGTGTATGAACTTGAAGTTAGTTAACAGGCTTTGCAATTTTGTGTCCTTCCATGTCTTCAAGTCAGGATGTTGTGTGGGAGCAAATGTGACGAACATGAGAACTGGAGTGTAAAAGTATTTCTTTGCATCTTGACAGACTGATATCAGCAGTTTGGTGCAGCAAGGAGACCTTTATTTGTATTTTGGGGCTTTTGAGAGGGATGAACACAGGGCTGAGTTCCTGTGCATCAGAAATCCTTTTCTCCTACAGGTGCGCTATCTGTGTAATTCCCTGGTGTTTGGAAAGATGACATGTCACCTCAGTCGCTTTGCCCAGTACTCATGTGCCTATGTAACTGTGATGAGCATGGCAGCTATTTCCCTGGATCGACATCGGGTATGTGCTTCCTGGGTCTTGCAAGAGATAGAGTCTTCTCTTAGGTGTATGGAGACAAACAAGGTTACAAATAACCTACAAACTTTCCCAAGTTCAAAGGTCTTTATATGTAAATGTTTTTGGGTAATGTGGGAAGTTTGAAAAATGGTGAATTACAGAACTTCAGTAAAATAAAATCGAACAAAAAATGCTACCATTTCCTCTCTGATGCTATGGGAACAGAAATGTGCCAATAAACACATGACACATGTTCTTCTTTGGAAAACATTTCCTGTTTGCTGCATTGCAGGACTGGCTAAAAGGAGGAAGAAGGCAGGGATACGTGGATGTGGATATAGTTTTAGGTCTGACCAAGGGCTTCATCTGGAAGGGGGTGAACTCTGTGAGGAAGGTCAGAGGAATTGAGTAGGGGGGATGAAGAGAGTTGATGGATAAGGAGCTTGGAGCAGTTGAAATCAATTACAAGGGAGTGAGGCAAGGGATGAGAAGCTGGAGGTATTACACAGTTAATCAGTCAGTAACCAGACAGAAAATGAGAGGTCTAGGAAGACCAAAAACTTGAAAGGTGTGTGTTAGATCCAGATAAGGGGAAAAAAGACACATAAGGGAACATAGAGGAAATGAAAGAGGAAGGGAAATGTGGCTCTGAAAATAAACAGAGATGGGAGGGGCCGGGGGATGAGAAAGGCCATGGAGCAAGGCAGGTAGAAGGGTTGATGAAGGAATATGTGGGGTACTTTCCCAACCATTAGAAGGTAAAGAAAGTCAAGTGACTCCAGTGGACATTTCCTTTCTCCACAGAACTGCAGAGAAACAGGACCTTTGAAGTCAGTCCCCTTGAATTGCTGACATCTTCAAACGCAGCAGTGCTGTGTTTTCATGAAGCAAAATGCCACACACATGTCAAATGAAATGCTCGACAAAGCACATTGCCCCCCACATACCAAGCCTTTGTACCCTTTTAATCAGAATTGCAGTTTACGGATGTCTAATTTACTTTGAATTGTTAAGTGAGGTGGGATCCTTTTCTTTTCAGGTGATGCTATATCCTCTGAAGGCCCGGATTACTCCCATGCAAGGCAATGTCTGCATCATCGTCATCTGGATTGTGAGCACTTGTGCTGCTTTGCCACATGCCGTTTACCAGAAGCTTTACCAAGTGGAATTTGGGTAAGAGGATCATGGAGTGAGATGACTGGTGTTATTCCAGCACCCCAAGGCCTTGGAAGTCACAAGAAATGAGTTATAAAGTAGGGGCCAGAATAAGCATTTTTCAAAACAAAATAAATTTCTCTAAACCGTAGTTTGTCATTATTTCTCTAAAACACATGGCAGTGGGGTACAGTTTCCATCTTCGGGGCCATGGTTTTCCTATAGGATCAGTTGAACCTCAGTCCTTCTGGTTTTATGTACAATTCACACACAACACAAACAGTAAACACACCTCACCCTTAAGATCTAATTGCCATACAGTTTGCTGTGAGCCTAAAGGAAAAAAAAACTAAATCATTGGTTTTGATTTCTCTCTCTCATAACCTAGCAACACAACAGAGGAATCTGCCTGCCTCCCAAGTTTCCCATATACTTCTAAGTCCACATGGAAATACCTTGACCTGGGCACCTTTCTGCTGTTCTTCATCTTGCCTTTGCTGGTGCTGGTGGCTGTCTATGGTCATGTGGCCAAAAAGCTGTGGATCCATGATGCTGTTGATGACATCAATATCCACACTTACATCTGCCAGCGTGGGAAGAAGAAGCAGACCCTAAAGATGCTGATGACAGTGGTGCTTCTGTATACAATCAGCTGGCTCCCCCTCAACCTCTACCTGGTGCTCCTGTCCAGTGAATCCATCTCAAGCCACAATGGTCTCTACTTTTTCCTCCACTGGCTAGCAATTAGTAGCTCCTGCTACAACCCCTACATTTATTGCTGGCTCAGTGATAGTTTCCGTATTGAAGTTCAGAAAGTCATCATGGAAATCCAGAAGATGCTACTAGATAAAATCAGCCGCCTCAGGGGAGAGCATCGCCGACTGAGCTCTGTATCTCACACCCAAACCCCTGGCAGTGTGGATTCCAATCCAGGAGTGCCCAAATTCCCACGATTCAAAGATTTCGATGAGCTGCCCAGTCCCCCTCCCTCCCCAGCAGTGGAAATCTCCTTTCTTCATTCAGTGCCTAGAGTTTAAGCTGCCCAGACCGCGTTTGACTATCAGTTCTCAAAATATCTAAGGTATGATAGGATCAAAATAACTAGAACTTCTCATGTGGTTACATAGAAGAAAGGGGGTAGTTGTTGGAGGGGTGAAGGTGATGTGAATTAAGAACTTGCACTTACAAGGTAAGCTCCTAGATACTAGTATTTATACTTTATTTAGATATATAAGGACCCGATTTTATTATTAGATTCCCATGGAAGTGCTAGGAGACTAGGTATCATTTCTGACATTTCTTTGGATGTTGTGGGAACTCAAAGTACCTTGTAAGTGCAAGTTCTTAGTTGTATATTTTTCTCCTGTGGTAGTGAGAATGGGAAATCTTACAGATGCCCAGGAATTGATAAAGCTGTGAAATGACTCACCAGTCCCCCATAATAATTATCCCCCCAAGGTTATTTCCCCAGGTTGCTGAACAAGAATTTAGTGATAGCTTCTCTCTGAGTGCAAGAAAAATCACTTCAAAATCCCAAACCTCCTCCATGTTTCTGACTTTATATTTACTTTCATTCTTTGTTTCATGTAAATGGGTAGTCTTTATTTTTGCCTTTCTTTTTCTGGAAAAAAATGAAAAAAAACATAATATGCTTACCATTGTTTTAATTATCCCTGTCTCTTTAGCTTACAGACAATTTCAACTCAGCTGAAGAGAGGAGGAGGAAGAAGAAATGATACCTCATCCTGTCACTGCCATTATTCTGGAGATGATGTTTTAAGGTTCTTTGGCAGCATCCATGGTGGCATGTGTCAAGATGATACCAGGATGAGAGTTGAACTTGTGGTCCTCCTCAATTTCCTCTCTTCTTCTTTGTCTCTTCCTCAGTATCTGTGGCCTCCCCTTGGTCTCACCCCACCCCTTTCCTAACCTTTGTCCATTTCCTCCTCCTTGCTCCTGTTCTACCTTCTACATAGCCTTCTCTTCTTTCACTTTCTTCTCTATTTTCATTTCTTTTTTTCAGTATAATCTTTCTTCTTGTTTAAAAAATCTTAAAAATGACAAGTTATTTAGTCTCTACTGAGATATCTCCTGGTTGGTAAGGGAAGGACAAGTATCTGGAGTCAGGAAATTAGGGAATGGAGTTAGCTTCTGGCTACTCTTGTTTTCACTGAGTAAAAAGATGTGGTGGTTTTGGGGGGGTTCCAAACTTCAAATGTTTCTAATAAATTACCATACTTGCTATAGCGTTGAATTCCTTTTTAGATAAAGGACAAATTGGAGGGAAAGACTAATTCAAGTTTAAATAATTTCCTTTCCATTGTCTCTTTTATGTATCCTTTTCATCCTTTTAATTTAATCCTGTCCTATTATTAATAACCCACTTACAAAACAATGAACTTAAAGTATATGAATACATATTTGGAGTAGCTTTAGGCTGTGAACATGACTGAATCTTCTATTTATTACCATTGTAAACTGCCAACCTACCTGTGATCTTTTGGCTTCAGCTGTTTTGGGAATTAGTAAGTAGTCTTTGTGAGTAGTGAGCTCTGCTTGTATATTTTTTCAACATGCTCTGTAAATACTTCTGATTGTCTTAAGGACAGATATATGTATTTCCTTTTCACTCACCATTTGATAGAATAGATATTTCCCAGAATAATAGGCTGCCTGCTTGTGGTTCTGCCTCCCCACATGGAGAAGGCAAAGTTGAATTTGCTTGAGTACCCCAAGTTTCTTAGAAGCATTGTACCTAGCTCTGATAGCCTTCTTCTCCTGTTTAGACAGGAGAAATTTGGGTAAAAGGGCTACCATTGTGTTTTAACCTAATGTTCTATCCTCCCTAAGAATGCACTTCCCCACCCCTATCCCTATTCTATAGACAGAATCAAACTTCTTTCACCCCCAGTAAGGCTTAGGATCTGGAATGTTCCTTGCTTGACAGATAATCCAGCTTCAAAGTTTGCTCCTGACTTGGCTGGCAACTCTACAGAATCAGAACTTTATACAACAGTTTTGGTGATGTACGGATGTTTGACAAATTGGGCATATGAAGAGTTTAAACTTTGTGTGGGCCTTTGTTTAGAAATTTTCCAGCAGCAACTAATCTGAATTCAGTACCCAGCCAAGTCTGAGGGTGCTACCATTGTAAGAAGTTTCTGGCTGAAGGGCTCATTTGGTTGGAACATGGTGCTAATGAGCTCTAGATCCTAGGCTCTAACCCATGTGCAGCCATTTAGCTCTGTGGGTTCGGGCACGGTGCTAAAGAACTGTGCTCACATGGTTTCTAAATCCCATGTGTGTCCTTTTACATAGACTGCACCACTCACCCTAGCCAACCTTTTTCTGAACAACAGTTATTAGCCACCTGGAAAGCCCAGCAAAACTGTTGTGTAAATATTACTGCAAAATTTGTTTTCACTTCTGGAGACAACAGTTTATAGTATAAACCTTATGGGCTATGTGTTAGCAGTGTCCCATTATTAGAACAAAGAGAGTATACCAAAAGTAACAGAACAGAGAAATTGCTAGATTCTTCCCTTTTAAAAATTCAAATACATTTATTACATATTTTAAATACCAATCACCTATCTGTATCTTGGTACTAGTCAGGATATTTGGAAAAATGCCTTGATGAGAGTAACATTTACATGTAGTTTGTCTGATATTCACCCTTAATGGGACAATTTAGAGTGGGGGAATTTCTCTATTGGCTTAGATATCTGGGATGCTGGTAATCATGTTTTGGTCACTGTATATGTGACATATACATTCTTTCTCAACATCTTTTAAGCTGATAGATTCTTTCACTGTAAATTGCTGTATATCATATAAGTTAAGGTAGCTTTCCACACTGTCACACATAATTCTAGAAATGCATATATATATTAATATAAGTATACAAGTACATACACTAACATACAGTCATGGTATAACATATTAGCATACATAATCTGTCACAACTTTGTTGTTTCTGAAGACTATCAACATCTCTAGACTCTGAGGCAAAGTTTCACTAATGGACATAGTGTTGTCATCTGGCTGGCAGGAAGAAAGAAGGGAAGGACACTAGGTGTGAACGATATGACAATACAAATGGAGTTGTTTAGTCTGATACTTCTTGTTCACAGCCTTTTATGTGTATATTTCAAACTTACTTCCCTTATAACAGTGATAGTAATATCTTGTGTGTGACTATGACTTTGTATTATAATTCTTAAAGTAAGATCTTATGATATTTATCAGCAAGTGTTCACTTTCGGGCTATTACCCCATATTGAAAAACTGAACACTCTACGGGAGATTATGTAAAGTTTCAGCTTCAAATATGGACTTCTTGCATTTCAGAGTAAGCCTTATCAGGCTGCTCAAGGAGCACATGGAGAAACAGGGGAGATTAGCCTCCTGAGATTTTCCTGACATAATATATGCAGGCCCAAGTAAAAGTGTCTGTGCTCAGATTTATGTAAATGAATTTATGTTAATTGGATTAGTTGAAATGTAGCATCTGGAATGAATTCCCTGTTCTTTTGTGATGAGACCTCCTGCAAATAACGTTTGCCAGTTTATTTTTATAGAAAGATCTTAGAAGGTACCTAATAGATACTGTGCCTCATGGCTTTAGATTTACAGCACTTTCAAGTCAGTGGTGGGAAGTCTGTATTAAGAGTTGGGCAGGTGAATACTATACTTGTAGTTTTAGACAAGAGGCTGTCAATGCTTTTGTATCTGCGACTTAGTGCAGAGGAAAGTCTGTGTAAAAATATCTCAGAATAAAAATATTTAACTACAAAAAATAGAAAAAATAAAGTCTTTAAACTTAGAGTCTATATGGTAGTTAGTGAAATTTCACCAATCACCTGCTTGAGTTGTCCCCCTCCCCCATGGAATGGAACTGAATATGGTGATACATTAATGGCTTCAGCTTTTCAGCTTTGCTCGCAGCTCTGTGAATGGTGGAAAATATCCTAAGCATCTGTACATAGGCATATCACATACTTGCTACTGATTCAAACCTAGCAGTGATACAGACTGTGTGGAACCGATGCCTTTTGGGAGACAGTCTGTGACCCTGTCGAATGACAGAGGAAATAAGGCTCCCTCAAGTGATGTTGCTGAATTACATCTTGACGAGAGGAATGGAAGACGTCTTACCATGCTACAACAGGAGAATGAACATTATTCCTACTAATGTGCTTGTTACTTATTTACTTGTTACTGTTGCTTTAAATATTATCTACTGATGTTGTTATTTCTCTCCCCTGATTTAATGTTTAGCTATGTATTCTATACTGAAGAGAGGAGAGGCCAAAGGGAAAGGGATATGTGGTATCAGGGGTATAGAAGTAGTAGTAGATTAGTACATATATATATATATTTACGTAAATGTATACTAAATAAAACTATTTGTTCAGAGCACTCCTGATCTCTTCTTTTAGCTCTGATAGGAAAAGGGCAAAGGGTGGGGGAGGCAGTCGGGTTGGTGGAATTTGTGACCCACAGTGGATCAATTGATAAAATTGATATTTAAACTTCTCCATGTGAGTAACATGGGCATTGAAGAATAAGTGGATGGGGTGAAGGTATAACATCAAAGCACATCCTTTTTCTCCTTTATGGAAAAGTTTCAGGGCGAGCAAAGGAGAACAGTTTACTTGGGAAAAATATACAAAGCAGACTTGAAGTTCTGGTTTTGGAACCAGGAAAGTATAGCTGGCATGTTAGAGGTACAAATGAGTAGAGGAAAAGAGTCCGAGAGTGGATTCCTTAAGGCTAGAATATCCCAAACAGGGAAGATGCCTCATTTGGTAAAGCCAAATCCAGAACTTGAAAAGTTCATTACTTCTCAAAGTCAGCTGTCCTCAACCTGTGGGTTGCAAGCCCTTGAGGCCACATTGTCAGGAATCTTGTGTATCAGAAATTTACATTATGATTCCTAATAGTATTGAAATTACAGTTAGGAAATAGCAACAAAAAATAATTTTATGATGGGGGGGTTACCACAACATGAAGTATTTTATAAAGAATATTAGAGGATGGGTTACAGAATTAGGAAGATGGAGAACCACTGTTCTAAGTATATTTTGTTTAAGGTGCCCCTGCAAATTATCACATTAGCCTTTAGAGATGGTCAGATACTTTTCTTATTTTCTCCATTATTTATTTATTGATTTTGTGCCCTGAACTCTGCCCCTCCTCCTGCCACCCACTCCCAAAGTCCCTCCATTTTTCTCAGAGAGGGTGGGATGTCCTGAATATTCCCCACCCTCACCCTAGCCCATACAATCTCTGCAGGGTTAGGCATACCTCTTCCACTGAGGCCAGACAAGGCAGCCCAGTAAGGGGAATGGATTCCACAGACAGGCAACAGCTTTAGGTACAGTTGTTGGGAAACTGACATGAAAACTGAGCTGCCATTGATAAGTGGCTATTAGCCCAAATGCTTGAATTACCCTAGATGCACAGAACACATGAAACTCAAGAAGGATGACCAAAATGCGAATGCTTCACTCCTTCTTTAAAAGGGGAACAAGAATATCCTTGGCAGGGAATAGAGAGGCAAAGATTAAAACAGACACAGAAGGAACACCCATTCAGAGCCTTCCCCACATGTGGCCCATACATATAGTCACCCAATTAGATAAGATAGATGAAGCAAAGTGCAGGCCGACAGGAGCCGGATGTAGATCTCTCCTGAGAGACACAGCCAGAATACAGCAAATACAGAGGCGAATGCCAGCAGCAAACCACTGAATTGAGAACAGGACCCCCGTTGAAGGAATCAGAGAAAGAACTGGAAGAGCTTGACAGGGCTCGAGACCCCATATGTACAACAATGCCAAGTAACCAGAGCTTCCAGGGACTAAGCCACTACCTAAAGACTATACATGGACTGACCCTGGACTCTGACCTCATAGGTAGCAATGAATATCCTAGTAAGAGCACCAGTGGAAGGTGAAGCCCTGGGTCCTGCTAAGACTGAACCCCCAGTGAACGTGATTGTTGGGGGGAGGGCGGCAATGGGGGGAGGATGGGGAGGGGAACACCCGTATGGAAGGGGAGGGGTAAGAGTTAGGGGATGTTGGCCAGGAAACCAGGAAGGGGAATAACACTCGAAATGTAAATAAGAAATATTCAAGTTAATAAAGATGGAAAAAAATTAAAAAAAAGAAAACTGAGCTGCACATCTAGTACATATGTGTAAGAAGGTCCTGTTCTATCCTGTATATGCTCTTTGGTTGGTTGTCCAAACTCTGAGAGCCCATAAAGGACCACAAAGTTTAGCTCTGTTGGTCTTTGTATGGGGTTCCTATCCCCTTAGGGGCACTCATTCCTTCCCCTCAACCCTTCCATAAGAGTCCCCAAGCTATGTCCAATGTTTAGCTGTGAGTCTCTGTTTCAGTCAGCTATTGTGTGGAGCGTCTCAGAGGACAGTTATGCTAGGTTCCTGTCAGCAAACCTAACAGAGTATCATTAAGAGTGTCAGGGATTGGTGCTTGCCCATGGGATGGGTCTCAAGTTGGGCAGGATATTGGTTGGCTGTTCCATCAATCTGCTCCATCTTTGTCCCTGCATTTCTCTGAACCAGGACAAATTTGGGTCAAAAGTTTTCTGGGTGGGTTGGTGTCTTATCCCTCCACTGGGCATCCTGGCTGGCTGTAGGAGGTGGCCTCTTTAGGTTCCTTATCTCCACTGCCTTTTGTTTTAGCTTAGGTCACCTGCATTGACTCCTAGGATCCTCCCTAGTCTCTCAGGTCTCTGGCAGGTCCTAGAGATGCCTCCCCCTATCAGCTGCAGGTTTCCATTCTTTCTCTGGGCTCTCTGGTCCTCTTTTCAGTCTCTCCCCACATCTGACCCTGACCCCTCCTCTAATCCCCTCTACATCCCCTCTCCCACCCAGACTCCCCCCGCTGCCTCCCATGACAATCTTATTCCCCCTTCTAAGTGAAGTTCAACTATCCTTGTTTGGACATTTCTTCATGTGTAGCTTTTCTGAGTCTACGGAGTGTATCATGGGTGTCCTGTACTTTGTGGCTAACATCTACTTCTATGTGAGTACATACTATGTATGTCATTTGGTCTGGGTTATCTTACCCAGGACAATATTCTTAAGATCCACCCATTTGAAGGCAAATTTCATGATGTCCTTGTTTTTAATAGCTGAATAGAATTCCATTGTGTAAATGAACCATATTTTCTGTATCCATTCTTCAGTAGAGGGACATCTGTGTTGTTTCCAGTTTCTAGCTATTATGAATAAAGTTGCTATGAACATAGTGAAACACATGTGCTTGTGATAGAGTGGAGCATCTTTTGGGTATATGGACAGGAGTGATATAGGTGAGTATTTGGGAAGAATTATTTCCAGGTTTTTTTTTTTGAGAAACTGGTAGATTGATTTCCAGAGTAATTGTAGACGTTTGCATTCTTGCTAGCAATGAAGGAGTGCTCCCCTTGCTCCACATCCTCACCCACAATGTACTGTCACTTGAGTTTTTTATCTTAGGCATTCTGATGGGTCTAAGATGGAATCCTAGGGTTGTTTTTATTTGCATTTTCGTGGTGACTAAGGACGTTGACTATTTCAGATACTCTTCTGTATGCTCAAATCCTTTAATATTCGTTATTCTCAGGCAAAGACCAGCCTTTCTCAGATGCATTAAAGAAGAACAACTGGAAAATGAACTCATAGGATTCAAAAACCATAAGCATTTTAACACATTTCAAGGTTTGATAGTTTTTGGCTTCTACCAAATTCTATCTCCAGGAGTTCCAATTCGTTTATTTTCATCATATAATACCTTTTTTTCTAATGATAGAAAGTAAGCAAAGATGTGGATGTCAGTGGGTGGGGATATAAAGAGGATCTGGGAATAGTTGATGGAAGGAGAACTATAATCAGAATATATTATATGAAGTCTGTTTAAAAATTACTGAGATTGTATGTTTTTTAAACATTATTTTTCATTTAAATCTATATGTTTGCGTCTATCTGTGGGTTTGTGGAGGTGAATGCAGTGTGAGAGGAGGGCTAGCTAACATGGGCTACAGGCAACAGAACTTTGTAAGTGGACTCAGTGCTCTTAACTGCCGAGCCATTTCTTCAGCCTCAAGGTGGTTAATGTTAAATGCTTATTTCCTAAAACCTATGATCACATTGGAAGGGAACCTGAATGAGGAAATGTCTATGTCAGGTTGGCCTGTGGAAGATTGTTTTGATTATTAATAGGAGTGAGAAGACCCACACTGAATGTGACCGTCACTAGTTCATGATCTGGGCCTAGGACTGTGTAAGAGAGAAGGGAAATAACTGAGCATTAGCAGTGAGCAAGCAGGCAGGCTGAGTGTATTTGTTTCTACTTTCCCTTGACAGTGGATGTGGTGTGACCGGCTGTCTCAAGATTCTGCTTTTGTGACTTCCAGCAGCAATGGACTATAACCTTGAATTGTAGGCCAAATTAAGTTTTCCCTACCCCATGTTGCTTTTTGTCAGGATATTTTATCACAAGAACAGAAATGAAACTGGAGCAGATTAATAACATCAAAATCTAGTTCCAGTTAGGTAGCTTTACCAACATTCCCTATTCCCTAGCCTCTGTCTCTCTGCCTTGTTTTTGCTTCAAGATTATTAGTTATTTTCTGTCACGATAATAAAGATACTTTATAAAAGCGACTTCTGAAAAAAATATAACTTATAAAAATAAAAGTTATAATTTCAAGTGTCTGAAAACCCAAATGGAATAGTGTAGGTCCAAGCAAGGACCACACTATAGCTATTGGATGGTAAAGAGTAAAGACAGGGAAGATCACATTGCAATAAAAATAGCAGTGGTTGAATGGTAAGAACTAACAATGGCTCACAGGCAAGCTACGTTAAGTATTTCTGAGGGCAATGACTTTAATAAGACCTAAAGGGCTTCCAGTAGACCATACGTCTTAAGTACTACTTTACTTGGGCCCTTACCTTTAAAAATCTTATACTCTAGGAACTTTAGAAGGTTACCCAAATCATATTGAAACTGTCAGCGTAGGGAATTTTTATATGTGCCTATACTGCTATACAAATCAACATATGTAATATTTTCAGAATTTTAACCTGCCCTTCTTTTGTAGTCTTGAACAGAGGATTTAACAACATTAAACTTCCTGGTGTCCCTTTTCAGCTCAAATTGCACAGTTTATAGTTTTCCTTGTCTAACTTGCTCCATTTTATTATAGTTCTGCATAAGATTGGCTACTAATAATCACATGACACTGTGCCTGTTATGCTAGACTGTTTTGAAATGTCCACTGCCAAAGTTGTTAATCCATAATTCAATTTAGCCTCAGGCAGATTTTTAGGTCAGGGACAGAAAGCAGCCACATTCCTCCCCAAAATATCACAAGAATAATATTCTCCTCAGAGACCTCTGGACATAGCCACCCACAGTTCAAACCACACTCAGCACCTCTGTCTTCCGTGTGCCTACTTGTATAATCCATTGAGCAGCACTTAAAATGTCCAAGCATTTTTCTAGTCTAAACACCCATAGTGTTGCATATTCTTCCAAACAAAAGCATGGTCTGGACTATCACAGCAATACTCCTGTTCCTGTTACCTACTTCTGTTTTAGTGTTTCTATTGCGATGAAAAGACACCATGACCACAGCATATATACACATACAATAATAATTAGTGAAAAGGAGTCTATCAAATTGAGGGGGAGCGCAGAGGAGAGGTTAGAAGGAGGATACCTGGGAGCTGCTGGAAGGAGGAAAAATAAGGAGGTAAGTGATATTCTATTTGAATTAAAATATATAAAAATAAATAAAATATTAAACTTAAATTTAAAAAGGGTGTGTGTGTGTGTTTATTATGCTGAGTCCATTCAATGTTGCTCATATGTGTTTTTGTTTGGTGCTGACCACTGTGAAAGGCTTCATTTCTGGAAAAGACAGATTCTTCCTAACTCAGCAGACATTCTCTTTCTAGCTCTTCATCTACAGAGGTGAGGTTTTCTGAGATTTCCTCCATCTACATTGATATGTCCACAGATGTTGGCATTCTGCAGATCTTGTTGGGGAACCATGTTTTTGAGATGTGAGTGCAACTCTTCTGTGATAAATAGTAGACACTATCTCCCAGCAGACATCCTGACTCTCAGCATCTTTCAGTCACTTCTTCCATAATGTTTGCTGGACCTTAGACGTAGGAGTCGTGTTCTTAATGTGCCAGTTGAGGCTGAGTACCTCAGTTAATTGTTCTCTGTATTTTTGTCTGTTGTGAATTTTTGATGGTCTTTACTGAAAAACAAAGATTCTTTGATGAGGTATAAGAGCTACACTTATATGTAAGTATAATATAAGGGAAAATATTTAGAATTTGGGGAGGAATTATACTGATTTAATGATTTGGCAATAGTATGGTTTTTAGTGGTCTTGATATCACCAGCTTGGCTAGGCTTATAGTACTGTACATGGATTTCTTCCTGTTTAACTGTTTGAAAGTCCAATTACACAGCTGTTGGTTTTTCCAAAGATATAAGTGTCACTATTGTACCTTGGAGTATATCTTGTTGTGTTGGTCACTGCTGTAGTTTGTAGGCTTTGCAGATACACAGGACCATTCATTGTTTTTCTCCTTTGGAGCTTGCATTGAATATTCAGATAGTATAAAAGTTAGTCTGAAGAGAGGAGGAGTTCAGGTCAGTCCCACTTTGATTCTTCTGAGTTCTGCTTCTGAAGTATATGGTATATTTAGAAATAGGGTGTTACCCTCAACTTCTAGGAGACAGCAAATGGAGAAATCAATAGATTGTATTTTTTTTTTATTTTGAGAGTCTCTTTGATTCCTCTTTCTAACATCTTGAAGGGAGGGTTTTCATCCTTGGCACTGGAATTTTTGTTACAGCTCTTACAGTTTTTTCAACTTTCTGAAGTGGAAACGTAAGGGTCCTTTGGATAGTCAGTTGTGTTTGGATGATGTTTTGCTCGGGCAAACACATAAAGGAACATTTCATTGAGGTGTACACAGGTGAAAGACTAAGGCAAGCTCATGAAGGACTGTTTTCCTGAAGCAAAGGTGAGAGGATGTTCTGCTAAAGCAAAGACATGAAAAAAAACATGCGATGAAGGATTCTTTGTTAACAACATGCATGCATGTATTGGTTCGCCTTACATTGGATAGTTGAGCTCCACTTGTTGGGACTCCATAGAGAGAAACACACCAAAAAACTTCTGCTGGTGTGTGGCAGTTTCTTGCCACTTCTGTGGACTCCGGCTGATTGGATGAGTGGTGTCAGCCGAGACAGACTCATGTGCTGATACAAGACACATACTGAAGCAAGACCCATGGAGGACATGTGATGTTTGGAGGGAGTACACAAAGGATCTAACAGACTGTGATGGAGGCTGAGCTTGGTTTGTTTGCATAGCTAAATGCTGGTTGGTCTCACATCTTCACTGATCTTCACATCACTGAGGAAGGCACAGCTGAGAACATTTCCTGAAGTTCTTGTTGGGCCTGGTCCCTTCTATTGATTTGTGCAGTGGCAGAGACCTGGCTGTTGCTGCTAGGTCATGCTACCATTGATGCTTAACCAACTCTACAGAACTGGACTGCTGATATTTTTGTTAGGTGTTTGCAAGTGGATGGAATTCAGGTCATCAGGTTTGGCAACAAGTACCCTTACCCAATGAACCAACTCGCCTGCTTTCCGAGTCAATAGGAATTTTTCTTAATTTTTAAAATATTTAATAAAATATTAAATTTGTATATCAATGAATTTCATTGTGAATAGTTGCACTTACATAAAGTTTGTACTTATCCTTTTATTTTATTCTTCACGCACAATTCACAATCTCTATAATAAACTTTCAGGCTGACTGTCAATGTAAATTTTAATTTAGCCTATGGTATTGTTTATTTTCTACTAATACAAAATTATCATAAGAATATATTGAATTGGTGGGAGGGAGAGCTAAACCTTCAGAGAGGCAGACAAGCCTGGGAAACCAGAAGAGACTGCTCCCTGCACACACATCTCGGACGCCAGAGGAAAAAGCCAAAGACCATCTGGAACCCTGGTGCACTGAAGCTCCCGGAAGGGGCGGCACAGGTCTTCCTGGTTGCTGCCGCTGCAGAGAGCCCGTGGGCAGCACCCCACGAGCAAACCTGAGCCTCGGGACCACAGGTAAGACCAAATTTTCTGCTGCAAGAAAGCTGCCTGGTGAGCTTGGGACACACGGAAGCAGAATTTCTATAGGACCGGGCACGTTCTGTGTTTACCGGAAGTCCCACACCCGCGGATCCCGGCCCGCAGCAGCTCTCTGCTCCCAGACCCGGTGAGAGAGAGACCCAACCGCCTGGTCAGGTGGGCACTCCTGAGGCTGCAGAGCAGAAGAGACCACCAACTCTGCTCACCCCTGCCCACATCCCTCGCCCAAGAGGAAACTGTATAAGGCCACTGGGCTCCCGTGGGGGAGGGCCCAGGAGCGGCAGGACCCCTGCCTGAGACACCACCGGAACCTGGAAGAAACAGACCAGATAAACAGTTCTCTGCACCCAAATCCCGTGGGAGGGAGAGCTAAACCTTCAGAGAGGCAGACAAGCCTGGGAAACAAGAAGAGACTGCTCCCTGCACACACATCTCGGACGCCAGAGGAAAAAGCCAAAGACCATCTAGAACCCTGGTGCACTGAAGCTCCCGGAAGGGGCGGCACAGGTCTTCCTGGTTGCTGCCGCTGCAGAGAGCCCGTGGGTAGCACCCCACGAGCGAACTTGAGCCTCAGGACCACAGGTAAGACCAAATTTTCTGCTGCAAGAAAGCTGCCTGGTGAACTCAAGACACAGGCCCACAGGAACAGCTGAAGACCTGTAGAGAGGAAAAACTACACGCCCGAAAGCAGAACACTCTGTCCCCATAACTGACTGAAAGAGAGGAAAACAGGTCTACAGCACTCCTGACACACAGGCTTATAGGACAGTCTAGCCACTGTCAGAAATAGCAGAACAAAGTAACACTAGAGATAATCTGATGGCGAGAGGCAAGCGCAGGAACCCAAGCAACAGAAACCAAGACTACATGGCACCATCGGAGCCCAATTCTCCCATCAAAACAAACATGGAATATCCAAACACACCAGAAAAGCAAGATCTATTTTCAAAATCATATTTGATCATGATGCTGGAGGACTTCAAGAAAGACATGAAGAACTCCCTTAGAGAACAAGTAGAAGCCTACAGAGAGGAATCGCAAAAATGCCTGAAAGAATCGCAAAAATCCCTGAAAGAATTCCAGGAAAACATAAATAAACAAGTAGAAGCCCATAGAGAGGAGACACAAAAATCCCTGAAAGAATTCCAGGAAAACATAAATAAACAAGTAGAAGCCCATAGAGAGGAGACACAAAAATCCCTGAAAGAATTCCAGGAAAACACAATCAAACAGTTGAAGGAATTAAAAATGGAATTAGAAGCAATCAAGAAAGAACACATGGAAACAACCCTGGATATAGAAAACCAAAAGAAGAGACAAGGAGCTGTAGATACAAGCTTCACCAACAGAATACAAGAGATGGAAGAGAGAATCTCAGGAGCAGAAGATTCCATAGAAATCATTGACTCAACTGTCAAAGATAATGTAAAGCGGAAAAAGCTACTGGTCCAAAACATACAGGAAATCCAGGACTCAATGAGAAGATCAAACATAAGGATAATAGGTATAGAAGAGAGTGAAGACTCCCAGCTCAAAGGACCAGTAAATATCTTCAACAAAATCATAGAAGAAAACTTCCCTAACCTAAAAAAAGAGATACCCATAGACATACAAGAAGCCTACAGAACTCCAAATAGATTGGACCAGAAAAGAAACACCTCCTGTCACATAATTGTCAAAACACCAAACGCACAAAATAAAGAAAGAATATTAAAAGCAGTAAGGGAAAAAGGTCAAGTAACATATAAAGGGAGACCTATCAGAATCACACCAGACTTCTCGCCAGAAACTATGAAGGCCAGAAGATCCTGGACTGATGTCATACAGACCCTAAGAGAACACAAATGCCAGCCCAGGTTACTGTATCCAGCAAAACTCTCAATTAACATTGATGGAGAAACCAAGATATTCCATGACAAAACCAAATTTACACAATATCTTTCTACAAATCCAGCACTACAAAGGATAATAAATGGTAAAGCCCAACATAAGTAGGCAAGCTATACCCTAGAAGAAGCAAGAAACTAATCGTCTTGGCAACAAAACAAAGAGAATGAAAGCACACAAACATAACCTCACATCCAAATATGAATATAAAGGGAAGCAATAATCACTATTCCTTAATATCTCTCAATATCAATGGCCTCAACTCCCCAATAAAAAGACATAGATTAACAAACTAGATACGCAACGAGGACCCTGCATTCTGGTGCCTACAGGAAACACACCTCAGAGACAAAGACAGACACTACCTCAGAGTGAAAGGCTAGAAAACAACTTTCCAAGCAAATGGTCAGAAGAAGCAAGCTGGAGTAGCCATTCTAATATCAAATAAAATCAATTTCCAACTAAAAGTCATCAAAAAAGATAAGGAAGGACACTTCATATTCATCAAAGGAAAAATCCACCAAGATGAACTCTCAATCCTAAATATCTATGCCCCAAATACAAGGGCACCTACATACGTAAAAGAAACCTTACTAAAGCTCAAAACACACATTGCACATCACACAATAATAGTGGGAGATTTCAACACCCCACTCTCATCAATGGACAGATCATGGAAACAGAAATTAAACAGTGATGTCGACAGACTAAGAGAAGTCATGAGCCAAATGGACTTAACGGATATTTATAGAACATTCTATCCTAAAGCAAAAGGATATACCTTCTTCTCAGCTCCTCATGGAACTTTCTCCAAAATTGACCATATAATTGGTCAAAAAACGGGCCTCAACAGGTACAGAAAGATAGAAATAATCCCATGCGTGCTATCGGACCACCACGGCCTAAAACTGGTCTTCAATAACAATAAGGGAAGAATGCCCACATATACGTGGAAATTGAACAATGCTCTACTCAATGATAACCTGGTCAAGGAAGAAATAAAGAAAGAAATTAAAAACTTTTTAGAATTTAATGAAAATGAAGATACAACATACCCAAACTTATGGGACACAATGAAAGCTGGGCTAAGAGGAAAACTCATAGCGCTGAGTGCCTGCAGAAAGAAACAGGAAAGAGCATATGTCAGCAGCTTGACAGCACACCTAAAAGATCTAGAACAAAAAGAAGCAAATACACCCAGGAGGAGTAGAAGGCAGGAAATAATCAAACTCAGAGCTGAAATCAACCAAGTAGAAACAAAAAGGACCATAGAAAGAATCAACAGAACCAAAAGTTGGTTCTTTGAGAAAATCAACAAGATAGATAAACCCTTAGCCAGACTAACGAGAGGACACAGAGAGTGCGTCCAAATTAACAAAATCAGAAATGAAAAGGGAGACAAAACTACAGATTCAGAGGAAATTCAAAAAATCATCAGATCTTACTATAAAAACCTATATTCAACAAAATTTGAAAATCTTCAGGAAATGGACAATTTCCTAGAGAGATACCAGGTATCGAAGTTAAATCAGGAACAGATAAACCAGTTAAACAACCCCATAACTCCTAAGGAAATAGAAGCAGTCATTAAAGGTCTC